>NC_090757.1:47650901-47688786 GCF_036898095.1 Palaemon carinicauda | reverse complement strand
TTTGAAATTTATTTTTCTGCTGTCACCACCACTTGTTTTTTGTCAAATGGGGTTTTTCCTTTCCAATCTGCATAACTTCGTACATGGTCAAGCTAATACTCGTATAAGAATTGATGGTATTTGGATAGTCCAGATTACTAACTTTTGTCTGTATAGAATCTTAAGAATGAAATTGAACTCTTAGTCTAATTTTACCATTTATTTTATTTTTATGCTTTATTTGTTAAACAGTATATCAATGAACGATCAAAATTTGTGGTATGTTTAATTTCCAGACAGTGTGGATGCAGCCAAGTAATTAACATATACGTCGCCACATCTTTAATTGTTTGGATAGTCTTTATACCACCATGGATTGAACAGCGGCAGTATTTGGATTCAGGTACAGTACTGTACAGTACTTAGCATCATACTGTACTTATATCTGGTAACTTGGAGTTTTTTACAGTGTCTTTTACTGTTTTTTTTTTTTTACTGAACATTCTGAACTCCTCCTTGCTTCAATTTTTAATTCTTTCTTGTTCCGTAACCAAAATATAAACCATGCTATTTACATTGGGTTTACTTTCGGCGTAGCTGAAATGACGAGCCAATAGTTTTTAATGAGGGTTAACTACCCCCGCGCTAGTTAGCGGGGGTAGGGGAAGGGGTAGCTTGCTACCCCTCCCCCCCCACACACCGGTGATTTGCTCCACTTCACTTTTGGCTCCGGCGATGAACAGACGTGTCTGTCCATCGTCCTCGTTTGACAGCCTTAATCTTTTTTGCTTTTCCTCAGCTTGTGTGTGTTTGAAGTTGGCCTCGCCCTTGGATGTCCACCATGCGCAAGTGCCCTGGTATTGCCGGTCGCCCTTGCGGTACTTTCATGTCTGCGGGGGATACGAATCCTCACACCCTTTGCCCGCAGTGTCGAGGCCGACGGTGTGACAGAGAAAATACTTGTAGTGAGTGTAGGGAGTGGTCTGCCTCCCAGTGAGAGAGGTTTGGCCGCCGGCGTAAGAAGAAGTCCAAGAGAGACCGTTCTCCTTCTGGGGTTGCCTTGAAGGAGGAAGGCTCTCGGGACTCTTCTTCCGCCGCCCAAACCTCCTCCGAAGCTCCCCCTCGTCTGGCTCCTAAGGAGAGACCGCCGAGTGGGAGTGCAGGCCCGAGTTCTGTTTCCCGACCTTCGGTGGGGGGAGAGGGCGTCGCCTCCCATAGCGGGGCGGCTCCCCCTCCTCCTCCGGGGGAGGTTTTTGATAATGATCCTGTATTTCATGATGATCTTTTTCAGCTTTGGGCTTCCTTGGGGCTTAAGGGCCTGCCCTCCAAGGAAGCCCTGTTTGACCTTGTCCAGTTGGGGGCCGCTGTTAAGCAGTCGCCGGTGATAGCAGAGGTAGATTCTCTGTATCGTCGACGTCATGGTGACAGAGGCTTCCGACGGGTCGGGGCAAACCTCTGCGGTTCCTGATGAGGATGACGTTGCTGAAGGCAGCTCCTGTCTCCTTAGACCTCTCTAGGGATCGGTCTCCTACGCCTTCCAGACCTTCCCCCTCTGTTGCAGATGGACAGCAGTCTGACCTCGTCATCCGACGGGCAACGGTCCCTTCGGGGCAAAGGGTTGCCTCCCACGGTGTGGGTTCTTCCCTTGCGCGTCAGGGTTCCCCTGTGCGCCCTTCTGCAGTGTTAGCGCACAGGCGCTCTCCTGCTCGTCAGCGCTCTCCTGATCGCCAGCGCTCTCCTGTTCGTCAGCGCTCTCCTGATAATCGTCGCCCCACTGCTCGCCAGCGCTCTCCTGAGAACGCCGAACATCCTGCTGTTCCTGTTATGCGCCCAGTGCGCCATCGGTCTCCTGAGCGCTCTAGATCTCCTGCCCGTCAGAGCGCACCTGCGCTCCCAGTTCCTGACACGCGCCCACGTTCGCCCGCGCGACCTAGAACTTCGGTTCAGGTCTTGGACAAGGACTCTTCTTCTTCTCGCCCTCGCGATCCTGCTCGTCAGCCTGTTCCAGCGCAGCAACGCTCACGGTCTCCTACGCGTACTTTTAAGGTTCCTGTACGCCCTCGCATCCACGGACCTCCTGTTCCTGAGCCCGTTCGTGAATGTTCGCCTTTGCGCAACGCGCCGGCAGCTCCCACACAGGATTCCACGCGTCGCCCTCCTGCTCGCCAGCGATCACCAGCTCGCCAGCGATCACAGACGTGTCAACGTTCGCCTGCTCGTCAGCGATCCCCTGAACATCGGCGATCTCCTGACCGCCCGCGTGATTTTTCGCCTGCGCGCAAGTGCTCTCCTACGCGTCGGCACCCAGAGGATCTGGAGAGACATGGGTCTCCTTCTACCAGCTCGCCTACGCGTTCTACGCGCCATCGCTCGCCAACGCGCCACCATGCGCCAACGCGCCATCGCTCGCCAACACGCCAGTGTTCACCAACGCGCCATCGATCGCCTGCTCGCCATCAATCTCCCACGCGTTACAGGTCCCCTGGACACCATCGACAGCGGTCGTCGGAGCGATCTCGTTCGCCCACGCACCAACGCGTTCCCTCGCCGACGCGCCAACGCCCTCACTCGCCAGCTCGCCCACGCGCTCATGCGCTTACTCGCCCGCGCGCGACCGCTCCCGCGCTCGATTGTCTGCGCGCGATTGCGCGCCCGCGCTTCAACAGCCTCTCACGCGTGACTCCTTAGTTTCGCCTACGCACGAGCGTCAGCACGACCTCCGTTCGCGTTGGGTTCCGCAGCTCGCGACAGCAGCAGGGACGCGTGTCGCCAGACTGCAATCAGGATCGCCCCCGCCTAAGCGCAGGTCTCTTTTTCAGGATAGGGAAGACCCATCGGAGAGGTCAGAGCAACTTTCTTCCCCTTTTTCCTTACAGGCAGATCCAGTGGTGTCCACTCCGAAGGATCGCCTGATCCCCTTCCCTCCAGCGGGAATTTCGGACTCTGTGTCCGTGTCTCGGCAGTCTTGGTTTGGTCCTGTGATGTGGGCATTAGTGAAGGCTATGAAGCTGGCACTCGCCGATCAAGGACACAGGCCAACGGCGGCCTCGCCCCCGCTGAAGAGAAGGAGAGGAGTGGACTTCGTGGTGACTTCTCCCAGGGAGAAGCTGGTTCCTAAGAGCTCCGTCAGGAAGGCTCCGTCCCCTTCGCAGGCGCTTTCTCCTTCTCCCGAGGACGAGGCTTTTCCGTCCTCAGGAGAATCCAGTGAGGTAGCGGTCTCCCCCTCGGCACCAAGGGGGGAGTAGTCTCCTCGTGGAGGGGAATCGTCTCGCGTGGAAGGCGCCGTCCATACCTCTTTGTTGGGGTCTTGTTAACTCGCCCAGAAGGGAACCTAAGGACTCCAAGACGATTCCGAAGTCTTCTTCTCGAATTCGTCAGGATCCAGCTGCGCCCCGGGAGAACGTCCACGCATCTCCCCAGGAAGAGATTCCGGGGACAGGAGACTTAGCTGCCAGTCCACAGGGAGGAGACCAGCAAGAGTCTGAGCATGCCTTCTGGCAGGTTCTGAGCCTGATGAGACAGCTCAACGGGTTCATGGACCCCGTGATCGCCCCCCGTGAAGGCAAGGACACGGTCCTGGATCAGGTGTACGGAACTCAGAAGCCCCCCAAGGCCAGCGCGGCTTTGCCCTGGTCCCAGGGGCTGAAGAGTGCCAGAGCTAGGGCCAATGCTCAACTCGCGGTTCTCGCTTCCTCCAGTCGTTCCTCTGCCGGGAACAAACTCCTCCCACCTCCTCGTCTTCAGCAGAGGAGGTATTTTGAGATCATGGGGGAGTCTAGCCTCGCTCTTCCCCTCCATCATTCGGTAGAAGAGCTCGCTAGGGGAGTTCCCTTTGAGAAGCTCTCCGCCCGGCAGGTGACGTTCTCGGCGTCGGAGATCCTGAGCCATGAGAAGGTCGAGAAGTGCGCCATGCAGGCCACTTCGTGGCTGGATATCTGGCTAGGTTCTCTGGGCATCCATTGCGCTCCGAGGATCTGTCTAAGGAGACCAATAGGAAGGCCCTGGAGACCTTCCTCCTCTTGGGCACTCACTCCATTGAGTTCCTGGCACATCAGGTTACCAACCTTTGGGCCAACTCGGTGTTGAAGCGGCGTGATGCGGTGACCGAGAAGATCCATCCGAAGGTCCCCGCCGTGGATGTCTGCAGGCTCAGGCACGCTTCCCTCCTTGGGGGGAATCTGTTCGAGCTGCAGGACATGGAACGTACAGCTGAGAGGTGGAGGAAGTCTAGCCAAGACTCCCTCCTCCAATGGGCCCTTGCATCTCGGCCCTACAAGCCTCCAGCTCCGCAGCAACCGCAGCAGCAGCCTCGCAAGACACCAAAGCAGGCGCCGGCAGCTAAGAAAATGGTGTCTAAGCCCCAGCCCTTTCCAGCCAAGGACAAGAGGGGCGGTAAGTCCTCTAGGGGAGGCAAGACTCCTAGAGGGAGCGGCCGCGGCCGCAAACGCTAGGAGTGGCAGTCCCCCCGCGTGCCCACCTGTGGGGGGATGCCTTCAAAGTTGCGTGCACAGGTGGCAGCAACATGGGGCCGATGCTTGGACGGTCTCCGTGATCGGCCAAGGCTATCGCGTCCCATTCACGACATCTCAACCTCCCCTGACAGCGAATCCAGTGTCGTTGAGCTCCTATGCCATGGGATCGGTAAAGGGGCTAGCCCTTCGGGCAGAAGTCGAGACCATGCTCAATAAGGATGCTCTCCAGGAGGTCGTCGACGGCTCCCCAGGCTTCTTCAGTCGACTCTTTCTTGTAAAGAAGGCGTCTGGAGGCTGGAGACCTGTCATCGACCTCTCAGCTCTGAACAAGTTTGTCAAGCAAACTCCGTTCAGCATGGAGACAGCGGACACGGTCAGACTTGCGGTGAGACCACAAGACTTCATGTGCACACTGGATCTAAAGGACGCGTACTTCCAGATCCTAATCCATCCGTCTTCCAGGAAGTACTTGAGATTCAGCCTAGACAGCAAGACCTATCAGTTCAAGGTGCTGTGCTTCGGTCTCTCCACAGCACCTCAGGTGTTCACCAGAGTGTTCACCCTGATTTCATCTTGGGCGCACAGGAACGGCATCCGTCTCCTTCGTTATCTGGACGACTGGCTGATCCTAGCAGATTCGGAGTCGACTCTTCTTCGACACCGAGACTGGCTTCTGGGACTTTGCCAGGATCTGGGGATCGTGGTAAATCTCGAGAAGTCCTCTCTGCAGCCGTCCCAACGACTGGTTTATCTAGGCATGTTGTTAGACACCAATCTCCACAAAGCCTTTCCATCAGACGACAGGATAGCAAGGCTGAGGAGGGTGGCGGAACCCTTCCTCAGGCGAGAAGAGCTTCCCGCCCAGTCATGGTTGCGTCTCTTAGGTCACCTGTCCTCCCTGGCTCGTCTGGTTCCAAATGGCCGTCTCAGGATGAGATCCCTGCAGTGGCGGCTCAAGTCCCGGTGGAATCAAGGATCCGATTCCCCGGACTTAAAGGTCCCGATAGGACCTTCGGAACAGGCGGACCTGCGGTGGTGGCTGGTCGACGAGAACCTGCGAAAGGGAGTAGATCTCCTCGTCCTCCCCCCGGAGTTAACACTGTTTTCGGACGTGTCAAAAGAAGGGGGGGGGGGGGCGCACATTCTGGACCAGAGGACCTCAGGCCTTTGGTCAGAATCAGAAAACTACCTGCACATCAACCTGCTAGAGATGAAGGCCGTCTTTCTGGCTCTTCAACAATTCCAACGGACCCTGGTGGGTTACTCCGTGGTGGTGATGAGCGACAACACCACGGTAGTGGCTTATATCAACAAGCAGGGAGGTACTTTTTCGTAGCAGCTATCCCATCTTGCAGTAGAGATTCTGAGGTGGACCGAAGTCCACTCGATAACACTATCAGCTCGCTTCATTCCTGGCAAGAGAAATGTGCTCGCCGACAGTCTGAGCAGGGCAACGCAGATAGTGAGTACCGAGTGGTCTTTGGATCCTCAGATAGCCAACAAAGTCCTGACTTTGTGGGGTTCCTCGACCGTGGATCTGTTCGCGACAGCTTTGAATTTCAAGCTGCCCCTGTACTGCTCCCCAGTCCCGGACCCCAAGGCACTCTGGCAAGATGCTTTCCAACAACGGTGGGACAACATCGACGTGTACGCCTTCCTACCGTTCTGTCTGATGAGAAGGGTGCTCAACAGGACTAGACTATCGGTCAACTGTTCGATGACTGATTGCTCCGCTATGGCATCACGCGGAATGGTTCCCGGACCTTCTGCAGCTCCTGACGGAGCTCCCGAGAGAACTTCCCCCACGACACGAGCTACTCAGACAACCACACTGCAACATCTTCCACAAGGCCGTAGCCTCGCTTCGGCTTCACGCCTGGAGACTGTCCAGCGTCTCCTCACGGAGAAAGGCTTTTCGCAACAGGTTGCGTAGATTATGTCTCGGCACCTGCGAAAGTCCTCTGAGGGAGTCTACCAGGCGAAGTGGAGAGTCTTCAGTGGTTGGTGTTGTGGGAGGGGTATCTCTCCACTCGATGCCACTATTCCAGCAATAGCGGAGTTCCTCGTTTATTTGCGGGAGGAAGTGCGCCTTTCGGTCTCAGCGGTGAAAGGCTATCACTCAGCCTTAAGCTTGGCTTTTAGGCTGATAGGAGTGGACATTTCTTCCTCGCTGGAACTCTCTCTACTCATACGTAGCTATGAGCTTACCTGCCCTCAGTCGGAAGTGAGACTTCCTCCTTGGAACGTGGTTCGGGTTCTCAGGGCTCTTAAGAGACCTCCCTTCGAACCATTACGCCAGGCCTCTGATCGCCACCTGTCTTGGAAGACGGTTTTCCTGCTGGCTTTGGCCTCTGCCAAGCGAGTTAGTGAACTTCATGGTCTCTCGTACGACATCGCTCATTCAAGGGGATGGGGGGAGGTAACGTTCAGGTTCGTCCCTGAGTTTGTTGCCAAGACTCAGAACCCTGGAGTGCCGGACCCATGGTTCGACTCTTTCAGGATCGCGAGTCTCCGTTCTGTAACAAGCGACCCAGACGAGCTGCTACTATGTCCAGTGAGGAGACTGAGGTGTTACTTGAAGAGAACAGCTGCAGTTCGTCCTTAAGTGCAAGCATTGTTTGTTAGCACAGGCAGGACGAAGAGGAGGGTCACCAAGAACACCATCTCGGCTTGGATTCGAAGGGTTATCCATCACGCCTTGAATCCAGACTCTCCTCCGTCACGTCGCCTTAGGGCACACGACGTCAGGAGCATTGCTACGTCCCTGGCCTTCAAGAGAAACTTCTCTGTGACGCAGGTGCTTCAAGCTGGGGTCTGGAAGCATCAGACGACCTTCACAGCCCACTACCTGAAGGACGTGACCCACAGGAACCTCGATACGTTTTCTATCGGCCCTATGGTGGCTGCACAACAGCTGGTCTAACCTCAGGCTCCTTTATGGACAAGTAGCAGTAGGTTGAGGGCGTTGTTACCCGGTTTTAGTCTGCGTGAATGAAAGAGTATGTCTGACCCTTACTTCTTTCTTCATCCTCCCCTCTCTTGGGGAAGCAGCATCCTGGTCTCCGCATAGCTGACCTCAACCTCTGCAGGTAACCCATGCTTCCTTGTGCTCCTAGTATTAAGCTTAATACTGTCGTGTCCCCCATACCCTGACGAGGGGGTATTGGGAAAGTCCTATCCTGGATTCCTATCTAAAGGTTTCAAGGTCAACTTCATAGGACGAGTCACGCTCTTTCCTCCACACACAACTTATGTAGGCCACACGTTCCTTGCGAAGCGAGGAACTTGTGAGGTGCAGGGGCTCTTTTTCTCAAGTGCTACTCACTGGGAAGCGGAGCCCCCGGGTAAAGCCAAAGTCAGTAAGGCTGGGGACTTTCCACCCTTCCTACGGGGTAAGTCACCCAATGTAAATAGCGTGGTTTGTATTTCGGTTACGGAACAAATTACAAATTCGGAGATAATTTGTATTTTTCCTAACCATACAAACCTTAGCTATTTACACATATTTGCCCGCCAGCCCTTTCCCCCAAGTCAAGTCCTACCTCTAAGTGAAGTGAAGCAAATCACCGGTGTGTGGGGGGGAGGGGTAGCAAGCTACCCCTTCCCCTACCCCCGCAAACTAGCGCGGAGGTATTTAACCTTCGTTAAAAACTATTGGCTCGTCATTTCAGCTACGCCGAAAGTAAACCCAATGTAAATAGATAAGGTTTGTATGGTTAGGAAAAATACAAATTATCTCCGAATTTGTCATATTAAAAAAAAACCTTATGTCCTTGAGAGTTAAGAAATGATACAATTTCCTTCCAAAGATGCTTTATGAAAATTATAAACTACTAAATTTTTTAAAAATGTTCTTAGTTTCAAGCTTCATATTTTTCCTATTTTTGTTTGAAGATTTGTTTGACAATGTGAATTGCTATTTCATCTCTTTGAAGGATCATTGTACTGAAAATCTTGAATTTAAATAGACCATAGAAACTTGAGGCAGACAGTCTGACATGCATCATTGAAGATCAAGATTCGTGCATTAGCCATTGTTCAATAGATGTAGTTCAGTAGATAGTGTTATGAACATTCCAAGGGTACCCTTCACTTCATATTTATATTTAAGGGTTTTCAGTACAAATCATAACCATACAAAACATCATATTTTAGCTACCTTTAGGAAAATGTATTTGATATACTGAACAAAGGTGCTACTCTTAATGTGAAGAGAAGAGAAATCAATATTGGTGGGGGATCATTGATAGGAAACAGGCTTATTTTGATTAAACATTGCATAGGAAATATAGTATGCTTTTGTGCTGCCGTGTGTTTATAAAAGGTATTTCATTTTTTATTATAGATGTAGCAGTATTGTCTGGGGAAGGGAAGAGAGACTGCATTTGTACAAGTATCCTCTTGTGATTGGCAAGCCAGTATCGTGTACTACCTGGATGGCATAATATTCAGAGCCATTGTGACTTGGTGAGTTAGAGCACACTTCATTATTTCCCCATATGTAGTCTGTCTTGTAGAATTCCTTTAGCAAGTGATGGTCTTAAGGTATCTGCACTACTATTATCTATTAATTTTCCATCCATTTTGTTGTCTTTTCCTAACTAAAGTGTTTCATACCCTACTATATGTACCTTGCTTCAGTTTTCTACTATTCTGTAAACAAAACGACATTTGATGAAGCAACTCAAGTATTTATTAGTGGTTCAGTGAACCAACTTGACTACTAATGATAATGGTGGTCACAATTAAGGTTCATCTAATAGGCCTCTTTCACTTGTTACATTGCAGGTTCTTGGTTAAGAGGGTTAATTCATTGCATGAGGATAATGTCATCAGTGCACCTCAGGCTGTGATTACAGAAGTTTTTGTACAGTACTTAAATGTTCGTCTGGTCAAGATCCTCATTTCAGCACATTCATTCTGACAGTTTGCCCTTTCCCTTAACCACACTTTTTATTCTATAATATATATTTGTGATGATGGAAAACCACTTGAAACTGAGAGCACTAGCCCAAGCTTAGAACTTTATACAAATCTAAAGATAAGGAGCTTGTCATTAATTTAAATCCATCTACAAACTTTTCATCCTTTAATTCAAAGGGCTTTGAGAATACATTGTTCATCCTTCTTGATTGCTACAAGTATTTTAGTTCCAGCACAAATACGAAGCTTCGTCATTTACACAGGATGGAATATCAGCAAAGCTGGAGAACAGGATAGTTAAACTTTCATAACGAGGTGTGAACAGATGGCCAATAGTTACCAGCCGGAGCGTGAAAGTCCCGCCCCTGTTCTTGCCCACTGAACTCTCGCTTTAAAGTTAACCATCAGTGAGTACAGATATTCCTCTACTGGCTGGAGTTTTATGGCCTTTACTTTTCTTTCCTGCAGTTTTGAGATTGTTTGCTCGTCTACGGTTAAACAAATTTAAAAGTTTCTTCTTTATAACTCGGAAGGGGAATAATCTTCAGTGCCTTATGATAGTGCCCTTTGGAAAAATACTATATTGGAAGGAAAAAGCTCTTCTTCCTGAATGGAGACCCTATCCTTCAGTTTGAAGTGCGTGCTCAAAAGCAATATGTTTGGAATTTGAATCATTGTTTACCAATGAATACACTACTGTACTTAGCGCGCACGTCTTTTCCGACCAGGGGGGAAACCCTGTGCTCCAGAACTTGAATGTGCTCGGCACCCTCCTGATACGCTTAATATAAGCGAGCATGGGACATGCTCACACTCGAGCGCTCAACAAGTGAAAGAGCCTCACACGCTCCCATGGATTCACACATGCTTTCCTTAACTCGCACTCCTTACCGTGGGAAGAGACATGCTTAATGTTAGCATACCTCCCATGCCCTCTCTCTGGGATGCATGTGTTTCCCGTAATTGAGAAGTACATTTCTCACAAACATCCCTGTATTAGCGAGCAACCTGTCTCTCAACACGCACAGACATGACTGCCCGTGCTTGGATTAATTTGCCTGTGTCTACTAGACAATCCCTCCACTTCCTGAGCCTGTTGTGGTAGCGAGCTTAACACCAGTGCATGCTATGAGCTCCTCACTGGTATGCTCAGACTTTTAGGGGTTTGGAATAGGCAGGCTTTTGTGAAGCACCTGCCTTCACAGAGTAGAACTGATGTAGAAGCATGCTACAGGCAAGCATCACAACGTGTAGCCGCCTTTGACGCTTTCATAATGGAAAATTCTGTATTAGTGTCTACTCAGACCTTGTTTCACAAAAGAGATTCAAGGAATGGAAGACCCTTCATCGAAGGTTAACGAGTTGGCAAAGGAGTTTTGGTCCTCTAATGGCGTAAAGCTCCATCGTTACAGAATTTCAGAAAGTTACAAAAATATGCTCCTCATGATGACAAGGGTTGGCAAGTCATATAGCTCCCCCTCTTTCACCACATCCTCCCTCAACTCTTCCATTGGTCCCAGGTCATAATTTTTTTTATCCCAGGTGGCTCCTCCCTGCAAACAGGAGAAGGAATTGACTCGCTGCAACACAAAGGCATCGTGATTGTACACCTTTCTGGCACATGGAAGAACAAGAAGTAAAACAGTAGAGATTGCCAAAAAGTTGGAATCAGGGCAATTCCGATCTATTGGCGACCTCTCCGAAGGGACCCAAAAAACCCGTTCGCCTGGCGTGATCCTCGTACTTTCCTCGTCCTCAGGCATGTAGTCAGTCAGTTGACTTTATACACACTGCCGGTCAAAAGAGAACAGAGCCAATGCCCATCGTTTTCCCCAATTAGACAATTAGTTCTGGAAGACTGCTCAATAGGAGTTGCATAAGTCGCTCCTACCATTTCTTTCTCCATGGGAGAGACAGCGGTGCCTATTCCTTCATGAAGAAGGAATAGGCAGGATGAAGAAGAGACAGCAAGATGTCAAGCTACTTGACTTTCCCCTTAGCTGTTCGCAGTCGTGAGCATCTGTTGGAACGACATCAGATTGTGATCACAGATAGGTTTCAGATCACACGCTCTTAATGTGGCTCCATCTCACCAGTTTGCTCTCCCATTAGAGAAATACGAGACATGCTACTGTGTCAATGCACTCTTAAGAGAGTGCCATTACTTGTGCGCGATTGAAAGTTACAACTTTGTCTGCTTAGCATGTTACCGATATTGCTTCTGATTGATTGTATATCTTTGAACCAACTTCTGGTTGATTGCTCACCCTCTCACCAGCTTGCTAAAGTGCTCTCCTATGGGAGCAACTCCACTAACACACTCATTTTTTAAAGTTTGGACTTAGTAGTGGGGTGCCAACTTAGAGTAGTCACATACTGGTTCTCTCCTATCTATTTACATGTAACCTCTCTTACCGGTCCACTTGCTTAGTTAGGCTCATATTGGACTCTCCAGGTCATTCCCGGATATTTATGAGACAGAGGAGGACATGCATGGGTGCTCCTTCGGCGTGCCTTCAGCACAGTCCAAGGACTGTTGCTGAATGCAAGAATTTGACTACTCCTCAGGTCGTTCAGTTGACGCTCTTGTAGAGAAGATGTCTGGAAGCCAGAGACCTGTCATAAACTTCTCAACCCTGAATGAGTTCTCTGCAAACTTTGTTCGAGAGACACTCCAAGCACAATCAGGTAAGCGATCAGGCCATTAGGCATCATGATGACGATCGACTTAGGGATGCGTACTTCCAAATCTCAATCCAGCCTGCCTCAAAGAAGTACCACCATGTGTTATTGCAAGTAGAACATAACAATTCAAAGTTTTTTGCTTTGTTTATTCACCAGCTCGGCAAGTTTCACCGCCAGAGTTTTTACTCTAATTTAGACATAGGTACACACCAAAAGCACACTTCTGCGTTACCTTGGTGATTGCTTGTTCCTTAAAGACTTGGAGGACAACCTTCTTCTCTACCAAGACAGACTTCTCTTGGTCTGTCACACGATGATGATTGTGGTGAACCGAAAGAGGTCACTTCTAGAGCCCAAATAAATGTTGATTTACCCAGGTATAAACATAGGCATCATTGTAGGAAGGTTCCCATCTCGGGACTGAATGGTACGTTTTAGAAGGTGGCTACCCTGTTCATTCAACATCTCTATCTGCCAGCATAGCCTTGGCACAAGTTGTTGGATTATCTCGCCTCTGGAACATCTCAGTCCAAACAGTTGTCCTCAATTGAGGTTTTACAATCGGAGTACCAGCTGAACTCGGCTGAGTCCCTGGTTAGGCTGGAGGAACGTAGAGAGTAGAGGTCCCCTTTTTGTTTTGTTTCTTGTTGTTGTCGGCTACCCCCCAAAATTGGGGGAAGTGCCTTTGGTATATGTATGTAACTCTGAAGAGAAAAACTACTCTCAGTATCAGTGGCAAAAAGCTATATCCCAGCATTGAGCCAGGCCTTAGGCTGGAAAGAGTTGATACTTCCTCCTCAGCGGAACCCGCTACGCCCATACATAGTCTTGAGCAGTCCTGTTTTCCAATAGGGGTGAGACCACTTCCCTGGGACATTACTATGGTTGGATTGTCCCTTAAGAGGGCACCTTATGAAATGTTCAATCACTGGTCCAAGTGGTCAACTTAGAGACAGACAAGAATACACAATACACATGAGAAGTTTAGGGGTATGTGTGTAACAATCTTGTACTCCTAGATAACATGAGCAGCTTGTGTGTAACAATCTTGTACTCCTAGATAACATGAGCAGCTTGTGTGTAACAATCTTGACCTCCTAGAAACCTTGAGCAACTAGTGTGTGATAATCTTGTCCTCCTAAAAACCTTGAGCAACTTGGATCCTTTTGCAGAGTACTTGGGTATCTTAAACAGACCCGCTTGAACTTGGGTTAGCCCTAAGTAATCAGAATAGTTTTTATACAGTTTTTATGTATTCCAATAGGGTTTTACTCTCAATTAAATTATGCCAGCCCATCATCTAGTACAAGAGATGCAGGACTGGTTAGAACTTCTGTAGTCTCGGAAGAATATCAATGTTTACTTCTGTTGGGTCCCTGCCTGCATTGGGATGGATAGTGATGAACGAGTTGATAAGACAGCTAAGGAAGCTTCAGGGCTACTTAACCCATCCCCCATAAGTATTCCTTACAAAGATCTTAAAAGTAAGATAAATTTTCACTGTAAGAATATAAGTGGCAGGCGTGAAGGTCTGAACTGACCACCAATATAAGATTTTTAAAAAGTCCACCCTTCAGTGGATAAATGGTCACCTTGTAATTATACAAGTACTGTATGAGGGATAACATCATTTTAACTAGACTGCATATTGGCCATACACATGCAACCCACAATTATTCAATGAAGAGTGGAGAAGGGGGCCCCTCTTTGTAATACATGTCAAGTGATAATGGATATTAATCATAATTTAGTCAATTGTCCTGTTCTTAATCTCCAGAGGACACATTTACTCCAGGACAAACCTTTAAGGAATATACTGGGGAAACATTGTAATACACTGAACTTGAAAAATATTTATTCAGAGTATTGGGTTACTATATCATGAGCTTTACTCACTTTTATTGATTAATTTATTTAATCCTTTTAATCCCTTCTTATTTCACATTTAGATGTTTTTGTAGGAAAGTGATGGGATTGGTTTTATAGGTGAGTGTACAGGTATGATTGATTAATTTGCATTAGATAGTGCTGAATGGCCTTTGATGCCCAAGAGCGTGGCGTAAGGCCTAAATTTTATATTCAGTTCAATTCTTCCTGTGTCACTCATCATTCTGAAGGATAGGAGAAATCTTTATTGCCTTAGTTCAGAAGTTCATGGCCAGGATTTAGAATCCAACTGGCCACAACTTCAATCTGTCTTCCTCTCCTCCCTACAAAAGTGACTAGCAGAGACAAGAATGATTTGCCTCCCTGTTTTGGAGGCGAGGGACAGTACGACTCTTCCTTTAATATGAAAGGGATAAGAGACCATGAAACTCAGTTTTGTTATGGCTCTATGGAACAATTTGACATGTGTTCCCACAAGGGGATGAGAGGACCATCCCGACGCAGTCACACAAAGACAAAATATTGGATCAAACTGTCAGTGGCACAAGTGCTAAACATCTGAGTTTGGAAGCACCAGGTAACCTTTACAGTCCACTATCTATGGAGTACGTATACCCAGATGCCCTTAGATCTGTTTTCAGTTGGACCAGTGATAGTTGCTCAGCAGGTTGTGTAGCTTGACTAGCTCCTTATGGGACAAGAAGCCTCACGTCTAAGATATGGCCATAACATTATTTTAGAATAAGAGGGGGAAGTGTCTGGCCTTTAGTCTAGGATAAGAGAGGGAGTGTCTGGCCGTTTTCATCTTTTCTCTCCCCTCCCTAATTGTGTAGTGATTGTACCATTATTTTCTGGATCGGGCATTGATGATTGTGAGCTTACATACCTAGCAACTGTTCTGTATAAGTCAAATATAGAAGTATCTCCCCCATTACGTTTAATTGGCCACGCATTGCGACATCAGTTTCTTTGGAGGATGTAGGTTCTTCCTTGTCCATCTGTCTGCGAATTGCAAATCTATTCTCAAGTCTTAGGAGGTGGAAGGAGTCAACAATCTAGCACCTCTATCAGGTCCAATTGGCTTGACAACCGGGAATTTTAAACCAACCAATTTGGTTATAGGATCTTCCCTTTCCTAAGGATGGGTCTCTTAATAATGGATGAAGGTTTGTACTGTATATGTGTAGGGGCAAATCATAAGTTTTTAAAGTAATTTGTATTTTTCCTAACTTTATGAGGCTGAGTTCTTTAAGTTTCACCTTCTTCCTCAATCATCAGTGTCAATGACCTTAGATGTCAGGATGCCAGAAAACCTTAAATCAATCAATCAATCTTCCTCAATTACCCAGCCAGACCCATCTAAAAGCTGAAGTGCCTGCTCGGTGTGCTGGCTGTTTCCCCACCACCTACCAGTACTTACCGACACCTCATTGTAAACTTTAAGAGCCAAGTTCCAGTATAACTGAAAATACACTTCTGTAAAAAGAACTTTTCTGGGTCGACCTGTGACGGCCGGCGAAAAAGTCCCTCTTTGTACTTTTTCTGATATAAATCTTCCAAATATACCAGAGAAAATTAAAAGCATGGAATGCAGAGGTTACAACCCTCGCGCGAGCACCTTGTTGGTGTCGTATATCTAAAAAGGGCGTTTGTAAAACACTATTCACAGGCTGTCTTCCATTTAGATAATCCCTTCATCAAAGGGGGAGGGCCGTGACAGGCCCTAGAGAATACAGTTGGGTTACCCTACCGACACCTACCACTCGCGCTCACCAGGTCATCCTTCTGTTTTGGACTTGCCAGCAAAGTTGATAAGTGTTTTGCCCAGTGTTTTTCGAAGTGATTGTCGTTAATTCAACATGACTGACGTTGATACTTCACCCTTACCAATGTTAAGTACCATAGGTTGTTTTGGCAGCTTTTGACAGTACCGGGCATTTGTTCTGTTTCCAATATGGTGGTTTTTAGTTTTGGAAGCGATTGTCCTGCCGAGTTATCGGCAGCCATTTTGGGTTATGTTCGCTTCGGTAAATATTCTAGTTAATTTTGCCCATCTGGTACTCTGTCATCTAAGTTATATCACTTACGTTTTATGGCCTTTTAGTGTTATCATTAATTTTTACTATGGTATTTATTTGCTTGCAAGTCCAATTTGGACCTACGAAGAATAGCGATTTAAAGAATAGCGAATTAAAGTTTAGCGATTTAGTCTGTTAGTTTGTACTCGCCTCAGAGGCTTCGATTTAGACTATATCCTTGTTTTTTTTGTTACGTTGTCGTTATTCTTTGTTCTTGGTTATTACTAAGAAAAGCAATCAATTTTATTATGTTTTTGTTTTATTGTGTGATGTTAGTTTTTTATTATGTAACCTTGAGAGCGAAAACAGAGACTGCTCGTTCCCTGTTCTACAGATATGAGTTATCCCTTCTCTCGTTTTCTTTGTTAGCTCGAGTAAGAGAGGTGAATTTCCCGTTCTCCGTTTTTATACGATCACGAGTTATTCAAGCCTCCTCTTAGTATCAGAGTTGATGATAGTACGTTTAATATTATAAACGTTTTTATTGATGTGGTTACTGTTAATATAGCTAACACTATTAATAGGTACGTTAGTGTATGAGTCATTAATTGGGGTCGTTTTATACCGACACCCTTAGCTCCGCCTTGAGTTATGCTCCGCTATATGGATACTCATTGGGTGAGAACTAGTTAACGTTCAGGAGCAGATTTTTGGAGTGCAACGGTGAAATCCGGCACTCGGACTCCGGCTGAAGCCTTTTACACACGAACCTTTGTCATGTTTGATCATAATTACACCGTTACGGCCGGCTTCACGGGAGATAACACAATCATTCATTGAGGTTAATGTTATCGTACCGGGAACGGTCACGATATCACGGTGACGGGCCTTTGCTATCGGATCTCCGGTACAAACAGAGATCAAGCAGACGGCCAGAACCGGAGTTAACAATGTGATACCGATGAAGACTTCACAGTTTCATTATTACGGTCCCTTTTTCATCGAATCTCCGGCTTCACTGGAGATAACACAAACATTCAGTATTAGAGAATGTTATCGTACCGCTGAGGATCACGTTTTCACGATGACGGACCTTTGTCACTAGTTCTCCGTTACAAATAGAGATCAATCAGACGATCAGAATCAGGGTATGAACCCCTTTTTCATAAATAATCACAATATCGTTATTACGATCCTTTTCATCGAATCTCCGACTTAACCGGATATCGTACAGGCGATCAGCATTGAGGTTAATATTAGTTTTCCTCTGGTGTTCACGTTGTCACTATGACGGACCTTTGTACCGGGGATTGTTACCGGAGCTCCGGTACAGACAGAGATCACTCAGACCACGGGTGGCCAATCTCTTGTTTTTGCTGTAAAGGAAAGGATTTAACATGAATACAAAGTCAACTGTACTTACTTTAATGACACTTTGAATTTGCGTTGGTAATATTCATTAGTTATTCTTGAAAGTCCAAATAAAAATATATGAACATAACTATGCCTATATTTATGCATATATTTAATTCTAACTATGTATAAATATGGATAAATATCCATACAACATCGTGTTCAAATAGAAATAAATTGATTATGCCTATATTTATGCATTTTCAATTCTAACTATGCCTAAATATGAATAAATATCCATACAACATAGTGTTCAAATAGAAATAAATTGATTGTGCCTATATTTGTGCATATTCAATTCTAACTATACCTAAATATGAATAAATATTCATACAACATCGTGTTCAAATAGAAATAAATTGATTATGCCTTTATTTATGCATATTCAATTCTAACTATGCCTAAATATGAATAAATATCCATACAACATAGTGTTCAAATAGAAATAAGTTTCCACTCAGTACTGGGAACCAAACGTTGGCCCCTTCTAATGAAGGGCCGGGTCGAGACTAACCATGCCATGAGAGGCTATCTACTGTTCCTTGAAACTCTGGTCAGTGAACAGATGAATCAATAGAATACTAATAGCCAGTAAATAATGTTAGACCCGGTTCTGAACGTCTGAGTCAGGGGTGGCCAACCTGTGGCGGATGCGCCAACAGTGTCACATTTCATGAATACAAGTGTCGAACTATACCCCAAAAGATAGTACATTAAATGATTTTTCTTTAAAATTGATTTTTATGAGTTATACAGCTGATCCCAGCCTGTGAATAGGATCACTAACCAAAGTTCAAGGAACATCCAGACTTATGTCCCCTTTCTTTTACAGAAGGTTCGCCTACATGGTTCCCGTCAGGATGATGATGAATCTCTCTGGCCTGCAAGAGAGGCTCTCCGCCCTTGGTTATCAAGGTTGGGAAGAAATGCTCCATCTAGAGGTCCCTATCTCCTCAGAGTGTCCTCTCTAAGGTTGGACGACGACCCCATGGACGGGCAGGTAGGTGGGGATGAATTTTGAGCCTTCAGCTTTGCAATTACCTACGTCACCGACCTAGGACCCTTAATGGATCCTGATGTTCATGTTACCCTGCATAAACCGTGACTGCTAAAAGCAACACATTCTAGGGAAAACCAAGGGGCTATGACGGAGTTCAAAAGTATGGTAGTGAGTCGGATCCGTTCAGGAACTCAGAAGTTTCCCCCTACAGCCCCAGGCATATCGAAGTAACCTCCTTCGATAAAAACAACGCATAGAGATTTGCCTTACATGTTCCATATATAGATGGTACCATAAATCTGGATGGCATAGACGTCCTCCCTCTGGGGGACCTAGAATTTACTCCCAGGTACTAGAATTCCCGTTCAATGGATTCGTTCGATTGAAAGAGATTGCCTTGGTTAGGTTAAACAAGGTACCGAAGGTAACAGTATTATTTCCTAAAGGGCAGGCCCGATCTGTCTGGACCAGGATGTTGTCAGTCTGGGGGGTACGATAATTCTAAGATCTGCCCTTCCAATTCGACCTACACGTTTGATGGTCTGATCGGGTTAGTTGTGGGAAATACGTTCTGTCTGAGGCCTCTATCAGACAGGAATCGATAGTCGGTTACCCACTCGTCATCACAGCCTCCCTCTGATTCGACGTCTATGCATCCAAATCCCCCTCATCAGGTGGTCTACCTCACTGATTCACCAGGTACACAGCCCAACCCCGTTGGGATGTTTTACCTGCATACAGCCCTAGATCCGAACCCTCAGGCTCCTCTCGTGGACACCAGAGAGGAAGCTACAGGAGTAGAAGACAGTCTCGCCATCGAGACGGACCTAGAAAAAAGGGGGCTCGGAGAAGGAAAGTACCTAGATTCACCCCCTCACAACGCGGTGGTCCCGGTAGGGGGTAGACTTTACCACTTTTGAGACCATTGGACCTTCGGTCGGTGGGCTCATAGCATAATCTCTAAAGGTTTGAGGTGAAAATGGCCACAAGGTCCTCCTCCTCCACCAGTGACCTTCTCCCAGAAATCCACTCCCATCCTGGAAGAGTACACCACAGGGTTACTCAAGAAGAAGCAATCAAACGGGATCGATCACTGAAGTTCCAAAGCCACCTGTTCACAATTCCGAAGAAAGGCTTGGCGGCATTGAGAGTGGACCTGGACTTGTCAAGCTAAACTCTTACATTCTCTGCGACAAGTTCCGGATGTTGACTATCTCTCAGGTACGGACCTTACTTCCCCGTAGGACCGTCACCACCTCTGTCGATCTTACCGACGACTATTATCTTGCGCCTTTAGCTCGAAACTTCTCTTCTTATCTGGGTTTCCGCCTAAGCAGGAAAGCCTTTGTGTTCAAGGCATGCCCTTTGGCCTCAACATTGATCCCAGGATATTCACGAAACTGGGAGAGAGAGTGTTAGAACAACTCAGGAACCAAGAGATACAGATCATTGCTTATCTGGCCGGTTGGCTCATTTGGGCCCGGCCGGTCATAGAAGGCAACAGAGCTACGAAGGAATTATTTCAATTTCTCGACAACCTGTGATTTCGGGTCAATCTCCAAAAAATCTCGCCTGCAACCATCAGTCCGCTTAGAATGGTTAGCCATTCAGTGGGACCTTTCGAAGCACACGTTGTCTCTCCCTTCCAAAAGGAAAGAGGAATAGTTTCCAAGATCAAAAAATTTTCTCAAACACAAACAGGTGTCCGAAGAGCCTTAGAAAGTATCCTCGGACTTTTCCAATTCACTTCAGTAACAGATCTAATAAAAGCCAAACTCAAAGACATCAATCGAGTTTGGAGAAAGAGAGCTACAGTACCTATAAGAGACATGGTCTCGAAGATCCCCTCTGTCTTGAAAATGAGACTACGCCCATGGTTCGAACCGAAGGACCTCTCCAAATCGGTTCCTCTACAATTCCCACCTCCACAAGTGACATTCCATACAGCCGCGTCTCTAAGTGGATGGGGGGGATTACTCCGAACATCAGATGTTTCAGGTTCTTGGTCACTCTCCATGAAACAGTCCCATATCATTGTTCTCAAAGCCATGGCAGTGTTCTTGACCCTGAAGAGAGACTCTCCTCCGAGGTCGACCCACATCAGAGTAGTGTCAGACAGCACAGACGCAGTACACTACGTCAACAGGGGAGGATCCAAGTCACCCAACCTGAATCAGATCCTGGTCACTATCTTCGCCTGGGCAACAGAAGAGAACTGGTTCCTGTCAGCACCTCACCTAGCGGGAGGCCAGAATGTGAGAGCGGACTCACTATCCAGGACGGATCCACTGGAGTCAGAATGGTCTCTAGACATAATTTCATTCCGGTGGATACTCAGGCTCGTTCCAGGCCTCCAGGTAGATCTATTCGCAACTCAGATGAATCACTAACTTCCTTGTTATGTGACCCCAACCCTGGACCCTCGGGCTTATGCCATGGACGCATTACCCCGGGATTGGAACCATTAGAAGAAGATTTCCCTATCTCCCCCAGGGAATCTTCTAAAAACTTTTACACAAACTACGCTCCTTCCGGGGCGCAGTGGCTTTAGTACCACCTCACTGGCCAAGAACAGTTGGTTTCCTCTCCTCCTCGAGTTGAAACTCAGTCCCATCCGGATCCCGTTCCTCAAACTGACCCGAGTATCCAAACTCACTGTGTCAGATTACTCAAGGATAGCCAAAACTCTAACTTTGTGGACTACAGGAAGTTGGCAGCTCGTAGAGATGCGAACATTGAACCGGAAACGATCTCTTCATCGAATGGGACAAAAAGGGACTCGACAATTCACCAATATGATTCGGCCGTTAACAACTAGTAGGTCCCCTAAGAGTGCAGACCATACTCGTATGTCCCCGCATTTAGCCATCTCTTTCTTGAGGTTCCTATTTGACAAAGGCCTAACAGTTAGCACTTTAACCACCATCAAGTCAGCTTTGAAGAAGATCTACCTTGTTGGGTTCAACATTAACCTAGCTGATTCCTATTTCTCATCAACCCCAAAAACATGTGCTAGGCTTCGACCTTCGGTTCGGCCACAAAAGGACTCTTGGTCTCTGAACGGTGTTCTCAAACTTGCGATGGACACGGACAATGAATCCTGCTCTTATATCACTCTTCTTAGGAAGACTTTATTTCTAACGGCTATGGCCTCAGGTGATGGAACATCAGAACTAGCAGCTCTCACGAAACCCGGAAAACATAGATTTCCTCCCTTCAGCCGAAGTACTCCTTTTCCAGACAAAGCTTCCCTAGCTAAAAAATGAGGATCCGCAAATAGGTGCTCCTCTCGGAAGATTATTCTTCATCCCCAGGATTTTTCTCCGTGTACAGTCACACTCTCAAGCCCCTTTTTAGCTAGAACTGCCACCCGCTCGTCTGGCCCCTTGGTTATCAGGGAACAAGGAGGTACTATTTCCATTCACGGTATCAGGCAACAAATCCTCTACTTCATTAAACATACTAATCCGGAATCATTTCCCCAGGCTCATGATATACGGACAGTAGATGCCTCCAACAATGACTTCCAGAACAGGGACTTTGATGATTTAAAAAAAATATACGGGTTGGAAATCCCCTATGGTTGTCAAACGCCAATATCTAAAGATCTTACAGGCCCTTAAATACCCGACGATGGCAGAGGGGAGCCTTATCTCTCCCCATTAATCTCCTCTTCTTCCTTTCTTCCATCTCTTCTCTTCTCCCTCCTACCCGCCACTCACACCACGTCGCCGCTCTCCTTGGTAGTTCGTTAGCCCTATGATATTTGCCATGTTTAATTCCTATGGTTTAACTGTTATTGTAGTTACCGTTCCTTTAATGTTTAGATATACTTAGACATGTAAGGTTTGATGCCTTTTGCGATTCGACACTCAGTTGGTTCCTTGTCGTCATTATTATTTAACCTTACGTTCCCTATGTCATTTGGCTGGTTGGTAATTGGACGATTACTTTATTATATCATAGTATTGTCGTACATGGTGATTGTATTCTCCTCATTATGTTATTAATTTATTGGGCTTGGAAGGCATTCTCTGGTACTTTTTCGCCGGCCGTCACAGGTCGACCCAGAAAAGGGATTTTGACGAAGGAAAAATCTATTTCTGGGGAGAGACCTGTGACGCCCGGCGAAACCCTTCCCGATAATTTTGTACGGACCCACCCTTTTCCTTGCCAAGCCATATGTTCTTGCAGAAGGATGACCTGGTGAGCGCGAGTGGTAGGTGTCGGTAGGGTAACCCAACTGTATTCTCTAGGGCCTGTCACGGCCCTCCCCCTTTGATGAAGGGATTATCTAAATGGAAGACAGCCTGTGAATAGTGTTTTACAAACGCCCTTTTTAGATATACGACACCAACAAGGTGCTCGCGCGAGGGTTGTAACCTCTGCATTCCATGCTTTTAATTTTCTCTGGTATATTTGGAAGATTTATATCAGAAAAAGTACAAAGAGGGACTTTTTCGCCGGGCGTCACAGGTCTCTCCCCAGAAATAGATTTTTCCTTCGTCAAAATCCCTTTTTTTTCAGTCATGGAAAATACAAATTTCTTTAAAAATAAAGGTAGAAAAATTAGGATTCCTTAAGAAATCTTTGTTGGAGTGCAATTTTATCTTTACAGTTTCTTCTGTCTTTCTATTTGTAGGAATATTCAGTAAATGTTCTATTTAGATAAGTAATTCAGTTGAGGGTTTGCTCACACGTACAAGGCATTAGCTAAAGTAAAACGAGTCTTTCAGGTATTAGTTAAAAGTTTATCCAGTCTCCACACGGACTTTAGGCTTTGGCATCTGGTCAGTGTTTACTGTACTTCTCATCAGGCAATAACTTACATTTGAGTATGTAATACTGTTACTTTTTTTACTTTTTGTATTTGCTTTTCAACTAAATTTTATAATGGTAATAGTAATCATAGGAATTCATACACTATTAAATGATACAATACTCTGGTTGTATCTTTTACATAAATAAGTTGAATTCTTTGACAACAACAATAAAAGGTCCTTGGTGAAGCCAAGATTTAAGATTTATATACAATGGTACCACGGTTTACATGTCAAGATCATTCTGGGAGTGAGCTCATAAAATAAAACAAATTTTCCCCGTAAAAAAATAAAGGAAATCCACTTGAAGTATTCCACACTTCCATGAATACAAGTATACAGTACTGTAATCTCATTTTTAAAGGTTTGCAATGCTAATTATTGAACAATTTATAACCCTTAATATAAGAAATTTGTATAAAATACTTCCTAATGAAAAATAGAAACAATATTGTAAAAATATTTAACTGGCCTGGAAATTATATGATAAAGTTATTGTATGACAAGGCACTCTCATGGTCTCATGCGAAACTGAGAATGGCATTCGTGTCATTTTTCCTGCTGGCATGATGGAGTTTGCACATGCCATTGTAGCTATTAATGGCTGGATTGAGGTCATACTGCTCATGGAGCTTCCCAGCTTGGTGCACTTGGAAAAGATTATAGCATTGGGGAATAACCACAGCAAATGTTATGATCACGTTTGCCAGTGCGCCCATCTTGTGGTGAACATTTTCTGAACCTCAAATCTTAATTATCCTGTCACAGACATTTTTCATTTTCTTTTTCTAAAAGCTTTCAACTATTTTCACTTCTATAGAATACTGGGAGTAGGCAGGGCTACCAACATAACATAGGGTCAGTGAAGTTCTAACAAAATGAAAACTAATATGTAATATTCTGACTCATGAAAGCCCCTCGAGCTAATGCAAGCAAACGAATGACGTTAAAAAGATAAGCAAGTCCGTGCCGTGCGAACGTAAGTAAACTAAGTAATAAAAAGTGAAATAGAACGCCGAAGGCAATCAGGCATGCCAACCTACCGAAAATACTCACACGTATATGTAATTACTGTTATCATAAAAACCAGGCAATAAAAATTAAAACGGTGTGTAAACCGTGGATATCCGTAAGGTTCATAACGAGAAACAATCAGTATGGAGGACTTATTGAAAATCGCTAAGAACGCACAATAGAGAGAGAGAGAAAGGAGCCGAGCCCATCTGAGAGACCTACGAAAGGTCGTGAATAATAAAACTGAATACTATAAACAAAAGGGGCAAGGCTCCCTCCAAAATCTCAAAACTCATAGATCTGGTACTTAACTTAGATGGGGGGACAGTGGAGTCCGACATCTTGAGGTAAATCTAGAAAAAACCCCGGTAAATACACACACAAGGTAAATAAGGTTATCATAATTGCGTGCTAAAAAAGGAGTGACGTCACTGGCGTGGGATTGTTGGTACTGTAGTAGTGGGAGGTGGAACGGCACCTCGCTGTTCGGGGATTTTGACAGGAAATATCTAAATGGTGCGAGCCTTCTGGTTGTGATTTATCACGCCCCAGTATTATATATCGACACCTTTTATAGGTGAGCGAGCTGGGTTCAACCTGGCATCCCTATGCAATTTTTTCTCTGGTAATATATAGCAGTTATATACCTTAGAAATGGTGTGCTAAAGGAGCATTTCACTGGGCGACACGGGTCTCTCGCCCAGAAATAGATTTTTCCTTCGTCAAAATCCCTTTCATCTGTCCCCTCCTTTACAAGAAAGATATTATACTGAAATTATTAATAACCCATGCCCAATTTTTTTTATGCATAGTGCCTAGTTTAAAACCAAATTGTAGACATAAGTTGATGCTGTATACAACTCTATACAGTACAGTATATTAATCGTAGAGGCAGCAGTCATTTAAAGCATAATAATTTGAGACTTGTATAATGTATTTCATTGACCTAAAAAATTCTGTGCATCGTGTGATATTCTTGTTTGTACTGTACATGTCCACAGAAAGAAAAATGCCTATACAATGCAAAACGTTTGCTTGCAGACTGATTCAATACTCTTAATCCAGTTTGAATGTGTACGCTCTTATTCAGAGTTACTCGTAAACCTAGGTACTGTACTACTGTATTTTATTTGTTCATGCACGAATACAAATTACTGTACTATCATTTAATAGGAGTATGATTTTAGTGAAGTTGGAACTTTGCTCATAAAATTTATAATGAGGTGTCATTAGTTACTGGAGGATGGCAGGAAAGCCCCACCTCCTCCTGCCTACACACTGAGTAGCCACTTTTGACTTCAGCCTCCAAGCAGTATGGACATACTCTTGATGTTCCTAACTTTCCTGATTGTTGTAGAATGGAGATACGTGGACACATGCAGATCTACCCTGATGTCCCTGGGTGGAAGTGCTGTACCTTTATGAGTAGAGGCAATACCAATCCCCATTCCTTGTGCCCTTCTTGCTGGGGGCATGACTGTTATCAGACATCCACCTGTAATATTAGTAATGAATGGCCATCACCAAAGTAGAGTACTGTACAGCAAAATAAAGAAAAAGTCATCAAAACACCTCTTCACCTTCGAGGTCTTTCTCGATTGCGGATAAATCATCTGGAGCTCCTCTCTTGCAACCAAGTACAGTATGCTACCTGTCAACACTTATGTCTCCCTCCGCATGGGATACCAAAGAAGGAAGTCAACCTGGAACTTATGTATCCACTGGCTGTGTGTCAATAGGTAAACTCCATCCTCCATATATTACTGAGCCTGATGTGAGTGACGACGATGCAGGCAATATGGTCTTCTTTAGGTCTGGAGGGCATTCCGTCCTAAGAAAAACTACTACAAGCCCTCTTCACCTCAATCTCCTGCTGCTACTTAGTCTACCTCCGCTACCTTAGCAGAAGTAGTGTCTGACATGACCCCCCTCCAGATAGGCAAGGACTATTGTTGGTGCAGTTGACGACATTTTCTTGCCTTCAGTAGTTTCATTATCTCCTCATATCATCCTCTGGGAAAGGAAGCAAGTGTCCTTGTCTCCCCCTAGCCTCCTAACCTGATTTGGACCTCTCCATCTGCAGAGAAGTCTACGATGGCTGGACACGTTCCAAAGGTAAAAAGAGACTGCTTCTCCTGTGCACAGCCTGCTGCTCCTGCTTCACACAAGCATGACAAGGTTGCTTACAGTTTCCCCTGGAAAACTCTAGCTGAGAGCACAAAGCAAGCACACACCCCTTCTGAGGGTGGTTCTTTGGAGTCTTCCTAACGCAAAGGACCAAACAAAACTTCACAGCACTACGAGAGTCCTTGCAAGTTTGCCCCAAAGCTCGCTCACTAATTTGTGGATACTCTTCTGCGCATGTTCATCGCTTTGCTTGTAAGAGCCCTCACATGGGCTCGAGCCTCAGGTTTGCCAGTACACTCCTGTTTTCAGCAGCAAACATGTACAATTGCCCTCTCCTGTTAATATGTACTCTCTTGATAGCAATGTTGAAGTGTACTCGCCATTACGCACTCACTCCCATACTTGTGTGTGTTCCTTTTCGCATGCTCACCTATATTCTTGTGCTTTCTTATGCTTGCACTAGCCTACACTAGCCTACACTTACATCTGCTCATCTGTTTGGCAGCGCTCACCTGGGAATAATAGCACACCTTTACCCTCACTTGTGGAAGTGTACGGTACTCTCCTGTTGGCAAAGTTTCTACTAGGAGCTCAATCTAACCTGTGGAAGCACAATCTTCTGTTTGGATGCACATTAGAGCACACTTGTTCATAAGAGTTCACCTGTCAACTTTCTTCAACAGGTGTAAATACATTCCCATACATGTGAGTGTTCACTCGGGCTATCACCCTTGCCTGAGGAAATGCACGTGCCAGTACAATACTTGCACATTCCCCCTTAGAAAGTTGCAATCACCTGTGAGGGTAGAAGTGCACCCACATATTCAAGTGTGCTCCTTAGATCAAGCATAATTAACTGTTTGCACTCATTCGCCTATTATTAAACAAAAACCTATGCGCATTCACACCCATGTGTCATCACATTCTCCAGAAGAGGCTCATTCCAATGCAAGTGCGCACCTGTTTGCCCTGTTTGCAAGCACTGGCATGGTCCCTAGTTTTTTTTTGTTAAATAACAAGATCAGGTTCACAAACCAAAGCATGTACATGAATGATCCCAAGCAGTCCATGTAGTTAGGTACAGAAGGGACTCATCTCATGCAGGATTTTCCAGGCACACCAGAAAGTGATATAAATGAGGGTTAGATATCTTGCCCCTATGTACTCAAACTCGCCTCAGTCTGACTGGAGAAGCTCATTGACCTTGGATAAGCAAACCAGACACATGATGGTCTACAGGTTATTGAGGAGTGAATGTGCTAGCATTTCAAAAGTACAGGAGGTCTTCAGTCTTTCACCCAATGATTAGGTGGAATCAACGGCCACCTCCGTATTTGGACCGTAAACTATTTTTGTGGAAATTCTTCAACTCTGATTGGTTAGATTCCCCTTATGACAAGTCGAGTGATAAAGATCCGTCCACTCAGGATTCAGGTCCTGCCCCAATAGAGGCAGAAGACCAGGAGACTAAGTAAACCTTCCTTGATGTTCTCGCCCTGATCAAGGAAAGAAATGGCCCAAGGGAAGCTTCCAGAGTCCCAATCAAGTTGCACAAGACTGCCATCAACCATTTCTTTGGTGCTCCTGAGGCTTAAGGTGCAACGTGGACCTTCACTGGTCAAAGCTAGGACTAGAAGCAATTGACAGAGCTGATGCTCAAGTAATGTATCTGGCAGAAGTGATATTCTATGAGCAAGCTGCTCGAATAAGATTTTGCTCCCAGGCCCCCTCTTGGCAGAGAAGGTTTTATGTACTGTACTTGAGGACACTATCCTGTCCCCTCTGCAAATTAATGCTGCGGTTACAATCCTGATCCCAGGCACATGTGTGGAGTCTTAGGTCAGAAGCTACCATATTCTCAGCTACTGAGTATGCCAACATGGAACCCACTTCCATGGCAAGCCTCCAGGCTACCGCCTGGCTTGACTACTAGTCGGCAGTACTGGTATCCTTCATTTCTGAGATCATTATGATCTTGACCAACTTGTTTGGCTCACCATTTGGCCACCCAGTGGACCAACTGGGTCCTCAAACAGAGGGACCAAGTGCGAGCAAAGTTTGCAAGTCGTATTGGACAGTGAGAGGCTCTGGCCCTGAAGAATACCTCCATTAAACAAAGTCAGCCCTCTTCCCGCCCATGGAACTTAGAAATGGTGGAGATGTTTTCCTAGAACACTTTTTCACAAAGCAGCCTCAAAGGGCATAAAGATGCTAAACTGAGTAGCAGAATCGATTCTGATAAAGACGGCTTTGAAGAAAGTCTTCGTCTAAGAGCTAAGTGGGCAGTGGGTCTCCCCCTCCTGGTAGCTCTTCCTTGCATAGGGTATCTGACCTCAAGCAGTCCTTTCTACTCTGCCCTTGTTATTAGAGGACAGTAGGGATGTCAGTCACCTGCACCGACTTCATGAATGTGTTGGGGAGGATGACTATCAAGCCATTGGGCAAGGGGCCAGTTTTGCAGGGCTGAAGAGTAGTCATTAAAGGTCATTCTGTATGTACACCGACTCCCATTCACTGGCGCTCTTCCTCTGCTCACTCGGACTCTGACAACGTGTTTGTCAAAACATCCAACTTCACAGAAATACCTCACCTCCAATCAGAGGTAGTAAAGATGCTGGACAAAAGTGCCCTGCAGATCATACAGGACGTATCTCAATGCTTTAACAGATGCCTGTTCCTCATGGAGAAGTTAACTGGGGGCAGGAGATTGTTAATTGACCTCTCATCCTCAAACAAGTATGTTTTGCAGACTCAATTCAAGATGGAGACGGCAAGAACCATACAAGCTGCTATCAGGAGGAATTATTTTGCTTTCGGTAGACTTGAAAGATATATACTGTACTTTCAAATACCAATCCACTGGTACTCAAGGAATTTCCTCCACTTTGTCCTGAGGGGGAAGGTTTTCGAGTTCAAAGTCCAGTCCTTTTGGACTGTCAACCATCCCCAAGTATTCACTCCCTTGATCATTTTAATTTCGTCTTGGGCACACGCCAGGGGCATTCATCTACTGAGAATACCTAGACAATTGGTTGATCCTGTCCTAAGGGGGACCACTCCTTCAACATTGAGACTGAGCTTCTCTCCTTTTGCCACGATCTGGGGTTCTTGGTAAATTTATAGAAGTCCAATCTCACGGCCAAACAGAGGAGTACCTGGGAATGCTAATAGATACCTCAATAGTAAAGGTTTTTGCCATCAGCATTAATTCGTCATTGGTCAATTATTGTTTTATCTGATCAATAGACAAGTAACAATTAAAGAATTCACAATTTTTTTTTTTTACTAATCAATTCAATAAACAATTTACAATAGAAATACAAAAAAGGTTTGTTGTTGTATTTCCTATTTAATTTTTAAATTTTAAGATTGTGTGTAATTGCATTTAGAAAATGTTTTTTTTTGGCCAGGATTCAAATTTTGATGATATTTCTTATATACAGTACAGGATCATTTCTGTGTATGTTTCGAGTGCACTGTGGTAGGCTTCTAAACTTTGTAATACAAGCAATCCCCAACATGCATTGATTCTAAACATTCCTTATAGTTAATGTAATTTTTATTTTTGTTTTTGTTAATGTAGTTAATGGAATTAGAGGCTCAAGGCACTGCCTCCTTTCTCCTCTTTCTCTAGGAGATTCTATTTATTTATTTTTAAAATAGGATACAATTGACTGAAATATCAGGATCATCTACAAGTTGTTCTTATCCATTTAGCCTACATCATCATCAACAGGCAAGAAGGCAAGGGCCAGAAAACAGTGCATTTTTAGGGTAAAGCTGTCCTCATCATAATATCTGCATTTCATTCCTTCTTGTACAACATGCTTGTACACATTTTGTTCTAAACGAAACTAGCAGAAATACAAATTCGAAGACTGAAACGATTATATAAACCCATTATGGGCAGCTTTTTTTGTAATCTATAGTCATGTTATCAGGGCGTTATTCTCCAGTAATTCCTTTATTTTGGAAAAAAGTCTACTATGTGTGTTTTGACTTTGTCAGAGAGCAATGCAAACAGTCGTGGGACATTAAATGCAGCAGTTGAAGTTTGATTATGAAATCTAATCATCTTAAGCTCCATAGTTTTCACCATTATGAAGTCTAGCCTTGCACGCATAATTTTCACACCACCAGTATATCTTCAGTCCATCACCATTCGCCTTATTAGAATTAACCAAGAACCATTTTAGTCCTAAAGTAATAGTTCCAAATTTTGTTTTTCAAAAATTTCATTAGAGAGAGACAGAGAGAACGAATAAAACTCTTCAACGACTATTCTAATTCAATAGAACAGTTTGCATCTTATTTGCATGTTTTCAATATTAAACTTACCCGATAATCATGTAGCTGTCAACTCCGTTGCCCGACAGAATTCTATGGAGGGATACGCCAGCTATCACAATACTAGAAGGGGGTGTACTTACCAGCGCCACCTGTGGCCAGGTACTCAATCATTTGTTGTTTACACCTCCTCAATTATTCCTCTGTCGTGCTTCCGGCTAGACGTTCTGGGATACGCTCATGGTCTTCGAGTTTATTCATGGATATTTGGTGAAGTATTCTCTTAGATTAACGGCTGTCGCATACTGGAATCCTTTTTATATTAGCTAGTTAGCTTTTATATAAACTCTGATTAACGGTTAATGAATTTTTGCTTGTTTTTTGGATCACCCTTTGACTTACTCTTTGAAACAAGATGTCTGACGTTTCGCAAGCTCCCTCCCATAGACGATGTAGGTCTTGCAATAGGCGTATTCCGAAGGTCTCGGTAGATCCTCACACCGCTTGTTCTGACTGTAGGGACAGGCCCTGTCTATTAGAAAATCGGTGTGAGGAGTGCGCCGGACTTTCGGAATTGGATTTTGTACGTCTTTTAAAATATTCATCCAAGTTAGAGAGAACTAGAGCTAGGAGAAGTTCTTCTCACTCTTCTATGTTTTCCTCACCTCATGATCCCCTACCTTTTCCTACCCCTGTAGTGGCTACCCCCGAACCTACTGTGTGCCCTCCGCCTGATATGTCAACTGTTTTGCGTGCTATTCAGGCTTTAGGAGACAAGGTAGAATCAGTGGTAAGTGACCATAAGTCTCTGATGGCCGAGGTTAAAGAACTGAAGGTCAAGAGTGCAGTGGGTGGAAATAGTGCCAGTGCTGTGACGAATGCTAGTGTCTGTGCAGTGCCAAGTGCTAGTGGTGCCAGTGTGGTGCGTGAGGATTTTTCTGTGCGAGCCAGTCGTCCTCCCAGTCCGGGACCTCTTGCAAGCTCCCATGCCCAGGGGAGAAGCAATGTCGAAGGGCTTAAGGGTTCGACAGGCCTTGTTAGGCGCACAGAATTATCCTCGGTGGTTGCGGGCGTGTCTTCCTTAGACCGTCACTCCCACCTGCAGACGATTGAGCCCGTCTTCTCGTCCGCTGATCTTCATGCAGGGAAGAAACGTTGGTCTCAGGTCTCGAGACCGCTGAAACGTAGAGTTCAGTCAGCGAGTGCTCAGCCAGGTTGCAGTCATTGGCTCAGCTCCGACTCGCCTCTGACATCGATCGACAGTACTCCGCCCAAGAGGAGTAAGGTTCTGCCTATACAGACCCCGACTGTGACTTACCTCAGTCTTTTTATCGCTTCTGCCGACCCCAAGTGGACCCTGCTTCAGTCCATGCAAGTTCAGCTTTCGGACTTAATGCGTGAATGTCGGCTGAGAGTGTTGCACCTCCTGCACTCCCTCCTCCTGTTCTCGCTGCACCTGTGCTCGCCCAGCCTGCACCTGCTCCGCCTGTGCTCTCCCAGCCTGCACCTGCTCTAGCCTGCACTCCCTCCACCTGTTCTCCTGCTGCACCTGTGCTCGCCCAGCCTGCACCTGCTCCGCCTGTGCTCGCTCAGCCTGCACCTGCTCCGCCTGGTCGCAGCTCCATCTGCCAGGCGTACGATGTTGCACCACTTTCGGATTTTGCTGTTCACAGTGTTGTTCAGCCTCAGCCTTCTTTAAGGCAACCTTTGCTTGGGGATCAGGAGAGTTACACTCTTCCTCCTCCTCCCCTTGCTGCTCCACCAGTGGTGCATACTCTCGGTTGGGGTACAACAACCTCTCCCCTCCGTGAGTCTCTGTCTGCTGCACCAGCGCTGCACCGAGTTCAACCCTCATCTAGGCAAGCTCATCTACACCATGCACTTGCGCCTCAGGAGCCTCAGCTGCTAGAACTTTACCTTGTTCTGCGCAGCCTCAACCTTCTCATGCTCCACTCATCTCTCAGGAACAGGAACGGACTACACCGCCTCCGTCCTCCGTTCAGCTGGTGCATTCCTTGGGTGCAACTCTTGCTAGGAGTCAACCTCCTCACCCTTGCACCTGCCTTCTGCTCCGACTGTTGTTCAACCTTTGCAGTCTGAACCTCAGGTTTTCCCTCAAGTTGAGGAAACCTCTGCTGTTGTTCCTACCCGTTCTGACTCTGCGGTTCAGCATTCTGGTCCTTTTGCTTCGCTACCTTCTGCTGATGAAGTGTCGGATGATGAGGAGGCACATCTTGATCCCTCATCAGACGTGGAGGAGTCTAAGCCTTCTCCATTGTCTGTTGATTTTAGAAAGGTCTTGGCTCTACTCAGGGAGCTTTACCCTGACCACTTCGTCTCTGCTGTTCCCCGCTCTCCTCCATCTGAGTTTTCGCTAGGCGTGCAACAAGCTAAGTCGTGCTATACTAAGCTTGTCCTAGCTAGATCCTCCAAGAGGGCCTTAAGGATCTTAGGGGATTGGCTTCAGTCTAAACAACACCTGGGCAAGACTTCCTTCATGTTCCCTCCAACGAAGCTCGCATCGAAAGGTTGCGTTTGGTATGCCACAGGGGAAGCACCAGGCTTGGGAGTTCCTGCCTCTGCCCAGGCTGACTTCTCAAGTCTGGTGGACTCGCCTAGGAGGACTGCGATGAGACGCTCGAAGGTTTGTTGGACCTTCTCAGACCTGGATCATCTTCTGAAAGGGTTGTTCAGAGCTTTCGAGATGTTCAATTTTCTCGACTGGTGCCTGGGAGCCCTCAGCAAGAAAACATCTCCTGCGGACAAAGACTCTGCCATGTTAATTATGTCCTGCATGGATAAGGCTATCAGGGATGGATCGGGTGAGCTAGCGTCGTTATTTGTATCAGGGGTGTTGAAGAAAAGAGAACAACTGTGTTCCTTCCTCTCAGCCAGCATTACACCGTGCCAGCGGTCACAGCTCCTTTTTGCTCCACTCTCAAAGTTCCTCTTTCCCGAGGAGCTAGTTAAGGACTTGTCGGCTGCCCTGATACAGAAGGACACGCACGATCTTGTAGCTTCATCGGCTCGTAAGTCTAAGGTTACCACCTCTGTCCCCAAGACTTATCGCTCTCCAGTGGCTGATACCCCCGGCCACTAGGTTCATACCGCCCTTTCGTGGTAGAGCCCCCAGCCGAGGAAGCTCCCGTCCAGACTCTCACAGGGGCAAGTCTAAGAAAGGACCCAGGACATCCAAAGGAAAGCACTGACTCTCAGATTCTCCAGACAACAGTAGGTGCCAGGCTCAAGATCTTCTGGCAAGCCTGGGAGAAGAGAGGTGCAGACGCACAGTCTGTCAGTTGGCTGAGGTACGGTTACAGGATTCCATTCTGCCTCAAACCGCCTCTGACCACATCGCCCATCAACCTCTCTCCCAACTACAAAGAAGAGGACAAGAGGCTAGCATTGCAACAGGAGGTGTCGCTACTTGTGCAGAAGAAGGCAGTGGTTATAGTCCGGGACCATCAATCCCCGGGCTTCTACAACCGTCTCTTTCTTGTGGCCAAGAAGACAGGAGGTTGGAGACCGGTGCTGGACGTCAGCTCTCTCAACGAGTATGTCACCAAGCAGACGTTCACAATGGAGACGACCAAGTCGGTCTTAGCAGCGGTCAGACAGGAGGACTGGATGGTCTCGTTGGACTTGAAAGATGCATACTTTCACGTTCCCATTCATCCAGACTCCCAACCTTTCCTGAGATTCGTTTTCGGAAAGGTTGTCTATCAGTTCCAAGCCCTGTGTTTTGGCCTAAGCACAGCTCCTATGGTCTTTACTCATCTGATGAGGAATGTAGCGAAATTCCTGCACTTATCGAACATCAGAGCCTCCCTCTACCTAGACGACTGGCTGTTGAGAGCCTCCACGAGTCGTCGTTGTCTGGAGAACCTCTCTTGGACTTTAGATCTAATCAGAGACCTAGGTCTATTAGTCAAATTAGAGAAATCTCAACTCATTCCCTCCCAATCCATTGTGTACCTGGGAATGGAGATTCAGAGTCGGGATTTTCGGGCTTTTCCATCGGCCCCCAGGATAAACCAAGCCCTACAGTGCATCATGAGCATGCTGAAGAGGAGCAATTGCTCAGTGAGACAGTGGATGAGTCTCACAGGGACCCTCTCATCTCTGGCCCTGTTTGTCGAGCTGGGGAGACTCCACCTCCGCCCTCTTCAATTCCATCTTGCAGCTCATTGGGACAAGGGCTCGACTCTAGAAGCAGTCTCTATCCCTATCAACCAAGAGATGAAGACCACTCTCAGGTGGTGGAAGCACAATCTTCTTCTCAAGGAGGGTCTATCATTGGCCATCCAGACCCCCATCTTCTTCTCTTCTCGGATGCATCGGACTCGGGCTGGGGTGCGACTTTGGACGGACGGGAATGCTCAGGAGTGTGGAACAAGAACAAGGATTACTCCACATCAATTGCAAGGAACTGTTAGCAGTCCATCTTGCCCTGTTGAACTTCAAGTCCCTCCTGCTAGGCAAAGTGGTGGAGGTGAATTCAGACAACACCACAGCCTTGGCTTACATCTCCAAGCAAGGAGGGACCCATTCGAGGAGCCTTTACGAGATCGCAAGGGACCTCCTCATTTGGTCAAGAGGTCTAAACCTCACTCTGGTCACGAGGTTCATCCAGGGCGATATGAATGTTTCAGCGGATCGCCTCAGCAGAAAGAATCAGGTCATTCCCACGGAATGGACCTCCACAAGAGTGTGTGCAACAGACTTTGGACGTTGTGGGTCAACCTACCATAGACCTGTTTGCCACCTCCATCACCAAGAGACTTCCGCTTTATTGTTCCCTGTTCCAGACCCTGCAGCGGTTCATGTAGATGCTTTCCTTCTGAACTGGTCCCATCTCGACCTGTACGCATTCCCTCCGTTCAAGATTATAAACAAAGTTCTGCAGAAAATTTCGTCTCGCACGAAGGGACACGGCTGACGCTGGTTGCTCCCCTTTGGCCTGCAAGAGAATGGTACACAGAGGTACGTCAATGGCTAGTCGACTTCCCCAGGACTCTACCTCTAAGAGTGGACCTTCTACGTCAACCACACGTAGACAGGTTGCACCCAAACCTCCACGCTCTTCGACTGACTGCCTTCAGACTGTCGAAAGATTCGCTAGAGCTAGAGGCTTTTCGAAGGAGGCAGCCAGTGCGATTGCCAGAGCTAGAAGAATTTCCACTCGTAGAGTCTACCAGTCTAAGTGGGAGGTCTTCCGAAGCTGGTGTAGAGCCAATTCAATATCCTCTACCAATACCTCTGTGATCCAAATAGCTGACTTCCTTATTCATCTTAGGAATGAGAGATCCCTTTCAACTTCTACAATTAAAGGGTATAGGAGCATGTTGGCCTCAGTCCTCCGCCACAGGGGTTTGGCCCTGTCTTCCAACAAGGACCTTCAAGACATTCTCAAGTCTTTTGAGACGTCTAAAGAACGTCGTCTTTCCACTCCAGGCTGGAATCTGGACGTAGTCTTAAGGTTCCTTATGACATCTAGGTTCGAACCTCTCCAGTCAGCTTCCTTCAAGGATCTTACCCTCAAGACTGCTTTTCTCGTTTGCCTTGCAACAGCTAAGAGAGTCAGTGAGGTTCATGCCTTCAGCAAGAACATTGGTTTCACAACCGAATCAGCTACATGTTCTTTTCAGCTTGGATTCCTAGCAAAGAACGAACTTCCTTCACGTCCTTGGCCTAGATCGTTCGAAATACCTAGCCTCTCCAACATGGTAGGTAACGAACTAGAGAGAGTTCTTTGCCCTGTCAGAGCTCTCAAATATTATCTGAAGAGGTCTAAACCTATTCGAGGACAGTCAGAAGCCTTATGGTGTGCCATCAAGAAACCCTCGAGACCCATGTCCAAGAATGGGCTTTCGTACTATATAAGGCTTCTGATCAGAGAAGCACATTCTCACTTAAAGGAGGAAGACCTTGCGTTGCTGAAGGTAAGGACCCACGAAGTAAGAGCTGTTGCTACTTCGTTGGCCTTTAATAAAAACCGTTCTCTGCAGAGCATTATGGATGCAACCTATTGGAGGAGCAAGTCAGTGTTTGCATCATTTTATCTGAAAGATGTCCAGTCTCTTTACGAGAACTGCTACACCCTGGGACCATTCGTAGCAGCGAGTGCAGTAGTAGGTGAGGGCTCAGCCACTACATTCCCATAATCCCATAACCTTTTTAACCTTTCTCTTGAATACTTTTATTGTTGTTTTTATGGTTGTTACGGTAGGCTAAGAAGCCTTCCGCATCCTTGGATTTGGCGGGTGGTCTATTCATTCTTGAGAAGCGCCTGGGTTAAAGGTTTGGTAGAGGTCCTTTAGTAGGGTTGCAACCCCTTGTACTTTGGCACCTTTGGGTTGATTCAGCCTCCAAGAGGAACGCTGCGCTCAGTAAGGAAGACGAACTTTAAATAAAAGGCAGAGTAACGGTTCTATTCGACTTCCTTACCAGGTACTTATTATTTCATTGTTATTTGAGATAACTGTTATATGAAATTTGGGGATACTTAGCTATCCTTTAATCATGTACACTGGTTTTCACCCACCTCCCTGGGTGTGAATCAGCTACATGATTATCGGGTAAGTTTAATATTGAAAAATGTTATTTTTATTAATAAAATAAATTTTTGAATATACTTACCCGATAATCATGATTTAATCGACCCTCCCTTTCCTCCCCAGAGAGAACCAGTGGACCGAGGAATAATTGAGGAGGTGTAAACAACAAATGATTGAGTACCTGGCCACAGGTGGCGCTGGTAAGTACACCCCCTTCTAGTATTGTGATAGCTGGCGTATCCCTCCATAGAATTCTGTCGGGCAACGGAGTTGACAGCTACATGATTATCGGGTAAGTATATTCAAAAATTTATTTTATTAATAAAAATAACATTTTTGGAGACAAATTGACCAACGACGAATTGACTTTGGGACGAATTAACCAAAGACAAATTTACCAGGGACAAATTAACCAAGGACAAATTAATCAAAGACAAATTTTTCCGGCACCTTTGAAATCATAGTCTTATTAAAGGACAAAGGTTTGTTTAGATAGGAAAACTACAAATTACTTTAAACATTTTGGATTTTTACACATTTTCCTGGTTTTAATTTAATGTACACTGGTATATTGTATCAGGAAGCTGATCTAACTCGTATTCCTTTTCTTTTTTACCTAAAATTTTGATATTTTTTCTTTTATTTCAGTTATCAAACACTATAATAAGTGTAAGGAAGCCTTTTCAGTACTGGAATCTAGGTC
>NC_090757.1:47644938-47650401 GCF_036898095.1 Palaemon carinicauda | reverse complement strand
TGTCTGAGGCCTTTGTCCTGCCTTGGCCTAGTTACGGTTGATGTTGAATATGATGGTGATGATATACTGCATATACAGAGAGAGAGAGAGAGAGAGAGAGAGAGAGAGAGAGAGAGGAGAGAGAGAGAGAGAGGAGAGAGAGAGAGAGAACAGCTTGTCTGTGGGCCAAATCAAGATTAAGGCGTACCGTAATTTATGAAGTTTTGTTGCGCCCCACCGTCAGGTTCCTAGGTTATATAAGACACTTTTTTGCTTACTCGCTTACTGTCATCCGTGCAACTTGACGGGTAATTTCCCCCAAGTCTTTCGTAATTATTTATCAAAAAGACGATTTCATGGCTTTTCCTCATACAGCTGGGAACAGTTCTCTTGGAGTTCTAAGTTATTCCAAATTGCTACACTTAAAAATTTGCATATATATATATATATTATATATATATATATATATATATATATATATATATATATATATATATATATAATATATATATATATATATATATATATAATATATATATATATATAATACTATATATATATATATATAATATATATATATATAAAAACTGTAAATTCCTGGCAACATTTATTCCAGGATTTTTACCGTTTTAAAAACGGAAATATTGACGTAAAGGAGTGATATTACGGTCACCGTCCAGTAAAAGATATTAAATACTGCTAAGAACAGTAGATTTTTAAAGTGAATTTCTGATTAAAATTATTATTTTTTTTAAGTGTAGATAAGTAGTCCATTTAAGTATGTATGGACATAACTGAAACAAAAAAAAACAATTATATTTTTATTCCTTTTTCTACCAATATTATGACTTTTTTATGCTTTTGGATAAAAAAAGTGTTTATCAAGTAGAAAGCTTTTGTATGTCATTATTATTCTGGTTGGAAAATTTTAACATCCGAGTTATTGCATTATTGAATAACGCTATTTTCCTTCTGTACCAAGGTTATCAAATCTCTCCTCATTTTTCTCTTATTGTAAAAATGGGGTAAAATATTCCTGATATTTTGATCATGAAATAAGAATATTTGCCCATGAAGAGAATCATAGCTTTTCGATATCAAAAATAAATCATAATATCTATTACACGTCCTATTGCATTATATAGAATATTTATATACCCACGAAATAGGAAGAAAAGCTGAAATGAAATATATGAATAGCATCATTTGATAGGTACTTGGATATTATAATTATAGCCAATTTGAGTAGTATTTTTTTTACTTTAATATTTAGGCTACCACGTGGTTATTCTTGGTCATTTCTTTCAAAAATTTCCTGGTGATTTTGAGTATAAACAGGATTCTATCGCCATCTATTGGTTTCTAAGAGAAACATTGCTATGACGTAACAGGCTTTCTAAACTGAAGGGGAGGAGGGTTGTTAGATGACAGAAATTTTAGTAATTTTCCTGCAAGTTGTCATTGTATTTATATTGTAAGTACTCGCAGTATTGTTTTATTTAATATACTGTTTTGTTTTATAGATATATTATATTAAATATGATCTAATTAATAACTTTTTAAGTCAGCTAGACTTTAATATCCCCCTAAACCAATAATGGACTCGCCCTTTATAGACGACTTGAATACCATAACTACCAACAAAATGCGATATAACACTTCAAAATGAACAAAATAAGTGGACTCAAGCTGCAATATCACAATAATTAAGACATATATTATTAAAATCTAATACTAGAGCTTCTTGAAAATACTTTATTCATCATATTTTATGTCATTAAGCGTCTTTTGATGTTTCGTAGATTGGTCCCTTCTGACTGCTGGATGGCCGGTGGAAAGAGGAAGGTTGATGATGTCACATGGTGAAATAGTAAGAGTAAATACTATGAATTTCTAAATACATTTTGATGCAGGATTAAATACTTTACGGGGTTTACAGCTACAACGTTTTTATTGCTCTAATATCTATAACTGAGTTATGATTGGTCTTATTGAATACATAGAAGGTAAATAATATCTAATTTCTTAATGAAAAAAAAAAAAGAAAAGAAACAGTAATAGAAATATTTTATCTACCTTCCGATAATTCCCCAACAATTCGTAGCATTTTGGTCAGTGTTGTACAAACGTATATTATTATTATTATTATTATTATTATTATTATTATTATTATTATTATTATTATTATTATTATTATTATTATTATTATTATTTCAACCAGTTTTACCTTTTTACTGCATTTAAAGACTTTGATTAAAGTTTCATTCAAATTTAAGGAAAATTACGTCATTAAATCATCAGTTTCAATTGATTTAATAATTATTCTACCAGTGTTTTTCTAATTTACCCTGAGAGAGAGAGAGAGAGAGAGAGAGAGAGGAGAGAGAGAGAGAGAGAGAGAGAGAGAGAGAGAGAGAGATTTTGTAATAGAATTTGAATTAAAGTTGGCACTGACGTGGGTGAGTCAAATTTGCAATGTTCCTTACCCTCTTTCAGAATCATGACGGGGCAGAAAGGAAACTGGTGCTGGCCATGATATGGTGAATCAAATTCAATTTTTTTTTTTCCATACACTCTTTCAGAGTCATAAATGGGGGTATAAAGGAAGGCGCGACTATCCATGATGTGGTAAGTGATGTTTTTTTCATTTTCCTTACCTTCTTTCAGCCCTAGAAGGGATAGATAGGAAGTTGGATGCTGGCCATGATGTAGGGAGTCAAATTTATAAGACTTCTTACTCTCTTTTAGAGTCATGGGAGGGTAGAGAGGAAGCTTGGGCTGACCATGAATGTGGTGAATCAAATTAAAAAATTTTCTTACACTCTCTCAGCCATAAAAGGGATAGAGAGAAAGTTTGATGCTGGCCATGATGTAGGGAGTCAAACTTATAATTTTTCTTACCCTCTTTCAGCCATTGAAGGGATAGAGAGAAAGCTGGATGCTGGTCATGATGTGGGGAGTCAAATTTATAATTTTTCTTACACTCTTTCAGCCATAGAAGGAATAGAGAGAAAGTTTGATGCTGGCCATGATGTGGGAAGTCAAATTTATAATTTTTCTTACCCTCTTTCAGCCATAGAAGCGAGAGAAAGGAAGTTTGATGCTGGCCATGATGTTGGGAGTCAAATTTATAATTTTTCTTACTCTTTTTATAGTCATGAAAGGGGTAGAGAGAAAGCTGGATGCTAGTCATGATGTGGGGAATCAAATTTATAATTTTTCTCATTCTCTTTCAGAGACATGGAAGGGGTAGAGAGGAAGCTGGCTCTAACCATGATGTGGTGAATCAAATTTATAATGCTTTTACCATTCTTAAAATTCACACAGGAGGGATGGAGGAAGCTGAGCCTTGCAATAATGTTTGAAGTCAAATTTTTCATTATTCTTACAGTCTTTTAGTGGGTAGGCTGGTCTGGTCTTTATATGTAGAATGAAATGTCTCATCTTTTTACTCTCTTTCAGTGTCATAAAGGAGAGAGAGAGAGAGAGAGGAGAGAGAGAGAGAGAGAGAGAGAGAGAGAGAGAGAGAGAGAGAGAGAGAGAGAGAGGAAGCTGTGGCTTGGCTGGTGGCTGTGGCTCCTCTATCTTGTTGTCCAAACTATTACTCTGTTAAAGATATAATCACAAACATGAAAATAAAACTCGGACTGTTAATTTTTAAGCCTAATTTCAGCTATTTGACAAAGTATCTGGCCCTTTTTTTTTTTCTTTTTTTTAATAAAGTTCTCATTTATAGCCCATTTACTCCTATAAATATCTGAAAATCCTAAGAATAGAGGGGTCTTTTTTTAACTCATTTCTACAGTAGTTCAATATATGCCAGGTTTGACTGCGTCACTCAACATAGGTATTAAATTACAGAAATAATATCCACTTAATGCCATTTTACTGGGCCTTATGTCACCTTCAACATTGGACAATGCAACGAAGGGATGTAGTCTACATGGAAGTTTATTAAAGTAGGTATCTGGTTAGTAGGTTAAGAGCACTCTTTAATGTCGCTACATGTATTGGGAAAAGTTGAGTCACTTCATAGGAATGAAATCCAACCTACATCGAAAATTGACTTACGCGACGTCCCAAATCGACTTACGCCGGGTTCTAAATCGACTTACGCAAGGTTCTAAATCGACTTACGCCAGGTGTCTTGAAACCAATTAATAAAGTTGGTTGGGTATCACTCTACATGTGAGAGAGAGAGAGAGAGAGAGAGAGAGAGAGAGGAGAGAGAGGAGAGAGAGAGAGGGAGCATTGATTGGAGGATGAAAGCACACTAACAGATGTTGATTTCATACGATTCTTTGTGATAATCTGACCAACTTTTCCTTAGGATTGGTTTAGTGTTGAAGAGATATTGCTGAAGGTTGAGAAACTTTTCGAGGCGGGGGATCTGAGAGAGAGAGAGAGAGAGAGAGAGAGAGAGAGAGAGAGAGAGAGAGAGAGAGAGAGTATGGAAAGGGGGATGGGTGTTGGGTATAAGAAACGAAGGAGAGTGTTTATTTCAAAGAGGAATTTTGATTGAAAGTTCCTTATATCTGAAATCAGATTCCTATAATTTTTCATCTTTATTTTTTTGACTTTTAGTTTGGAGCAATTATTTTTTTTACTTTTATTAAGAGAATATAAAGTTTTACACGTTCATTATTACGGATATATATTCATGATATATATATATATATATATAAGTGTGCGTGTGTATTCATTCTTTAATATTGGATTTCATAATGTGGTTTATTATTCATTATTTTCATATTCCATCATTGGTCTTGAGCAAATATTAACATAATGTGATTGAATGTACCTCATTAGATTAAGAAAAGGAAATTGTTATAAATCCCAACTGCACAAGGCAGAATTTCTAGATGATTGATATCAATAATTGAGCTTATGATTGGCTAACAACGTATTTGCTGCAGACATTAATATAATTTGTTTAAATCTGGGATTTTTTAATTCTATTGCTTTGGTCCAACTCTTTAATTTTATAATATTGGGATATGCTCTATATATTTTTGTAATACATATTATCCGTATTTTTTATATAATTGCAATAACTAAGAGCCCACATATCAGATGAAAAATATCGTTATTGGATTATGATTTTTCTATGCATTATTTAAAAAAGTTACCATGAAAGTATATTTTAGTAAGCACACAATTCTCTAAATTTCAGTAGAATCCGAGTGTTTCTACATCTTGTCAAAAGATGGCAGCACAGGTCCCTTTTTCCATTCATGTGAATTATCCTATCTCATTGGAAATGGGTGATAGATTGATGATTATGTGGAAATATATGTGGCAGGTATAAATTATATTCAGCTCAAATCAAATAGGGTATATTTGGCTATTTTTAAACCAAAATGACGTCATGGAAGGTTCCAGAGTGCAAGGATTAAAGAGCTCTACACATTATTTATTTTCAGGACCAATAGATGGCCTCAGTAGTAGAGTATTAAATTGCTAATTACCCCCATCATCCACTCA
>NC_090757.1:47632438-47639938 GCF_036898095.1 Palaemon carinicauda | reverse complement strand
AGCTGGAATGCCAGCTTCTTGCCTTTTCTTGTGAATTAACTTGTGTGGTCACATCCTATCAAGGTATGCAGTACTGTTGATACTTTGCACACGTCCTCAAAAAGTGAGTGTTAAATGGCAATGACGTCGCTGAAATTATTGGACGTATTTGGCTACTGTAAGCACAAACTAGCACAGCAACATTTCTCTGTGGTAGCATGATTACAATGAATTCAAGTCTGTCTGTTGATTGATGGTAATCATGAACCAGTGTTTATGTGTCTGCTTCCGTTGCCTGAGTACAAAGTTCATGCACTTTGCTACGTTAGGTGTCATCATCCACTGCAGCCAACTTAAGAAACTATGTGTTATGAGTAATGTAGAGTGTACCAAAGTAGTTTGTGCCACTCATCGACTAAGAAGCTTGGGCTGTGGTCTGCATAGTACCTGCTACAACAAGGATATTGGTCCATAATCAGGTCAGTTCTGATGCTCCTATGAAATAAATGCATTTTCATGAGCTGGAAGTTATGGCTAGCCAATTCACACAATGTCTCTGGGGATAGCTTCCAGGGACTGTAGGATGGCTACTCTATTATAGATCAAAACAGCAGATGCTTGTACATCTTCAACTGGTTCAGCCGTCTCTTCCTAGTAGTTAAGTAGCTTGGCTTTTATAGTCTCTGTAAGGACACCATTTGCAAGGGCAAGAGACCACAGCAAAGTTTCGAGTGGAAACTTTAAGACTTCTCGCATATTCATTTGTCGATGCTGAACTATCATAACCTCACCTAGCAGATAACCCTCTGACAGCCTTAGTTATTCTGTCAGTTGCTGCTAAAGTTGGCTCTTCTTAACTTGACCAGATTACCGATTGTATGCTGGTCAAATTTTGACAATGGATAAGAAAATTCGATGTCATATCTCCACGGAACTGACAAAAGCATTATTGCCCTTTGTTGTACACGAAGTACATAAATTTATTATTCTTGATGCAATGTTGATGGGTGGTTCGCATGTATCTCTAACAATGTGCTCATCATGATCTTCCTTCTTCATTCTTAGGAAATTTTTTTTTTTTTTTTTTTTTTTTTTTTGTGGTGCCAGCTTTTAGTATCATATGGCCCTGCTATTTCTCTACATCTATGCAGGGTTTTGGCACTATCATGAAATGTCAAGATCCACCGTTTGACTGCTTCCTAGTTGAGGCTAATGCCAGCAATTCCTCCCTTCGTCCTGATAAGTTTTGATTTAATTGTGCGGTTTAAAGGTACTTGAGCAACTTTGCCGTTCAGGCTGAATTGAACTGAAAAGTGGGGCATCTGCAAACAAACCGTTGTCAATGGGTGTGTAACAATACCATCTCGCACGAGTTCAATGACAGCTATAGATTATTTTTGGTCCTGTTGTATAGTAGAACCCCATGGCAACATCATTCGAATGGAGCTCCATACCCCTTCTCGTGCTGCTCTTATGAATATCAGCATCCCATAGGCCAAATTTACAGATGAGTCAGTGTTACCAGATTAACCCTTTTAAGGCCAAAAACAAATTCATGTATGGGTCAGTGTTGCCAGATTGACCTTTTTCAGGCCAAAAACTTAAAATTTGGCCTTTTTAAAAAACTGGTTGGCCGTTAGCAATATCATAATAGAAAGTTTGGCCTTAAATATTATATTTTTGGCTATTTTTACTAATGGGTTGACCTTTTAAAGCTACAGCTGATTATAAGTTGGCCTTTTAAAGCTACAGTTGACTAGAAGTTGGCCTTTTAAAGCTACAGCTGATTATAAGTTGGCCTTTTAAAGCTACAGTTGACTAGAAGTTGGCCTTTTAAAGCTACAGCTGATTATAAGTTGGCCTTTTAAAGCTACAGTTGACTAGAAGTTGGCCTTTTAAAGCTACAGCTGATTAGGAGTTGGCCTTTTCTCACTTAGAAAACCTGGCAATCCTGGAACTTCCACTACGCAGCCAACTTCCCTCTGTTGGTTCGATAGACTGCGTGAAGGAGTTACAGAAATCTTCTTAATCCATCTGAGATCAGCATGGCGATGAATATTTCCTCACTGGGATTTCTGCAGGCTCTATCGAGCTCATATCAGACCCCTTCTTCTTCACTTCTTTCATTCTCTTTGATCCATTCTTGGTAGGATTTGCTAAAGACATTTCTTTTCAACTTAATTTGTATCTATTTCTGAAACTCTTAAATTCATATTAACCATATTTCCTACCTTTTGTTCAATTCATGGGCTAGTCATGAAGAAGAAGAAGAAGAAGAAGTGAGAGAGAGAGAGAGAGAGAGAGAGAGAGAGAGAGAGAGAGAGAGAGAGAGAGATTACTGGTCAGGGTTAGTGATATGTATTAATGGCTTCGAAATTTTGTTAAAAACAATTTTAATAATCGTATCATAGCTTTCAATGGACTATTTATGTGGAATGTGAAAATAGTCTGATTAATTATTAACTTCGTTGGGCGAAATATGCATTTATCAATTATCCATATTGTTTTATTTATGTGATTATATATATATATATATATATATATATATATATATATATATATATATATATATATATACATATATATATATATATATATATATATATATATATATATATATTTAAATATATATACATATATATATATATATATATATATATATATATATATATATATATATATATATATATATATATATTTAAATATATATATATATATATATATATATATATATATATATATATATATATATATATATAATATATATATATATATATATATATATATATATATATATATATATATATATATATATATATATATATATATATATTTAAATATATATATATATATATATATATATATATATATTTATATATATATATACATATATATATATATATATATATATATATATATATATATATATATATATATATATATATGTGTGTGTGTGTGTGTATATCTTCTAAATATGTGAATATCATTTGTTAAGTCAAGTTCACTTATTTAGCTCTCTCTCTCTCTCTCTCTCTCTCTCTCTCTCTCTCTCTCTCTCTCTCTCTCTCTCTCTCTCCCTTAGCAAAGTGGAAATTTTATTAACCAGTAATGCAATATACGAACTTGCAAATTTGCCATATGGAATTGGAGATTACATGTATTTTTTTTATCCTTTTATAATGACATATTAGATAATTAAACTCTGATCGATATTATTATCATCATTGTTATTATTATTGTTATTAATATTATTATAATTATTATTATTATTATTATTATTATTATTATTATTATTATTATTATTATTATTATTATTAACTAAGCTACACCCCTGGTACATAATGCAAAAGGCTGGGAGCCCAAAGACTCCAACAAGGAATGTAGGCCAGTGAAAAAAAGAAAGTAGACGGTAGCAAATAAACTATATATCAGTATTGAATAAAGAATATGAAATATCTAAAACTATTAACAATGTTAAAATCCATCAGTCATATATAAACTCTAAAACAAGGCTCATGTCACCCGTTCAACAGAAAAAAATGTACAAAACCATAAACTTCTGAAGCTCTAACGACTATTGAAATAACATTGAACCTTACAATAAATACGAAAGTAATCGCTCTATGCAGACTTTTATATGTTTTTGTTTTTGTTAAGCTAAAATACAAAATTACCATAAAAAAGCGTAATATGACCTAGGCAGATGTCTGCCAGTGTTGTAGGGGGACATTGAAAGGAAGTTATGAAAGATGTAAGGAGAAACTGATGCCTATAAGACGAGAAAATGATAATAGTGAACCGAGTTGAATTTTTTTTCCTCCCTGAGCAGCCAATGAATTTCTTGCTGCAATTTTCTTTTTAAATATTATGTTTAAGCAAACTACTATTATTATTAATTTTCCAAATATTTTAGAATAGAACATACATAGTTGAATAACATATCAATATTTACAGCGGCTATCTTTTCTCTATATATAGAATACATGACCGATAGGTTCAGCACTCGACTTATAATTTGTCACAGTTGAAATATATATATATATATATATATATATATATATATATATATATATATATATATATATATATATATATATATTATATATATATATATATATATATATATATATATATATTTATATATATATATATATATATATATATATATATATATATATATATATATATATATATATATGTATGTGTGTGTCTATATATATATATATATATATATATATATATATATATATATATATATATATATATATATATATACATACATATATATATATATATATATATATATATATATATATATATATATATATATATATATATATATATATATATATATATATATATATATTTATACATACATACATACATATACCAAGACACTTCCCCCAATTTTGGGGGTTAGCCGACATCAACAAATTAAACAAAACAAAAAGGGGCCTCTACTCTCTACGTTCCTCCCAGCCTGACAAGGGACTCAACCGAATTCAGCTGGTACTGCTAGGTTGCCACAGCCCACCCTCCCCCATTATCCACCACAGATGAAGCTTCATAATGCTCAATCCCCTAGTGCTGCTACCTCCGCGGTCATCTAAGGCACCGGAGTAAGCAGCAGGGCCTACCGGAACTGCGTCACAATCGCTCGCCATTCATTCCTATTTCTAGCACGCTCTCTTGCCTCTCTCACATCTATCCTCCTATCACCCAGAGCTTTCTTCACTCCATCCATCCACCCAAACCTTGGCCTTCTTCTTGTACTTCTCCCATCAACTCTTGTATTCATCACCTTCTTTAGCAGACAACCATTTTCCATTCTCTCAACATGGCCCAACCACCTCAACACATTCATATCCACTCTAGCAGTTAACTCATTTCTTACACCCGTTCTCACCCTCACCACTTTGTTCCTAAACCTATCTACTCGAGATACACCAGCCATACTCCTTAGACACTTCATCTCAAACACATTCAATTTCTGTCTCTCCATCACTTTCATTCCCCACAACTCCGATCCATACATCACAGTTGGTACAATCACTTTCTCATATAGAACTCTCTTTACATTCATGCCCAACCCTCTATTTTTTACTACTCCCTTAACTGCCCCCAACACTTTCCAACCTTCATTCACTCTCTGACGTACATCTGCTTCCACTCCACCATTTGCTGCAACAACAGACCCCAAGTACTTAAACTGATCCACCTCCTCAAGTAACTCTCCCTTCAACATGACATTCAACCTTGCACCACCTTCCCTTCTCGTACATCTCATAACCTTACCCTTACCCACATTAACTCTCAACTTCCTTCTCTCACACACCTTTCCAAATTCTGTCACCAATCAGCCAAGCTTCTCTTCTGTGTCTGCAACCAGTATAGTATCATCCGCAAACAACAACTGATTTACCTCCCATTCATGGTCATTCTCGTCTACCAGTTTTAATCCTTGTCCAAGCACTTGTGCATTCACCTCTCTCACCACTCCATCAACATACAAACAACCACGGCGACATCACACATCCCTGTCTCAGCCCCACTCTCACCGGAAACCAATCACTCACTTCATTTCCTATCCTAACACATGCTTTACTACCTTTGTAGAAACTTTTCACTGCTTGCAATAACCTTCCACCAACTCCATATAACCTCATCACTTTCCACATTGCTTCCCTATCAACTCTATCATACGCTTCCTCCAGATCCATAAACGCAACATACACATACTTACCTTTTGCTAAATATTTCTCGCATATCTGCCTAACTGTAAAAATCTGATTCATATAATCTCTACCTCTTCTAAAACCACCCTGTACTTCTAAGAGTAATGAAAAACTTGAACTTCCTCATTCCTGTTTTCCTGAGGCTAAACTAACTAGTTTAGCTTTTCGATCTCGTGAGATTAAAGCTCTGTTGATGGACCTTGATGCTTATGGAGGTGTAGACCCAAATGGTATTTTTCCTTTGTTTTTTATAAAGACAGCAGATTTCTTAGCTCCAAAGTTATCTGTTATTTTGCGCAAGTTAGCAAGAAGAGGAGCTTTTAGCACTAGTTGGAGAATTGGTAATGTTACTCCTCTATGTAAATGTGTTTGTGGTAGCTCAAGTCCCACTGATTACCGCCCAATTTCCATAACTCCCATATTATCTAAAGTTTTTGAACGTCTTCTGGCAAAACGTCTTAATAGGTTTGCTGAAGGTAATCATCTACTCCCTAGTTTGCAATTTGGTTTTCGTAAAGGCCTTGGAGCATGTGATGCCCTTCTTACAATCTCCAATGCTGTACAGAAATCCCTTGATTGTGGTCGGGAAGTTCGTATGATTGGCCTTGATTTTAGTGCTGCCTTTGACCGTGTTAATCATGAGGCCCTTGTTTTCAAACTGAAACAGTTGGGAATGGGTGGGTCGTTTCTTAGCATTATTATTGATTTTTTAAGTAATAGATCTCAAAGAGTTGTTGTTGATGGGCACCATAGTGATTATAGGAATGTGATATCCGGTGTTCCACAGGGTAGTGTTCTTGGCCCATTACTTTTCATACTATATACACATGACATGTGGTTTGGCCTAGAAAACAAGCTTGTTGCATATGCAGATGATGCTACTCTCTTTGCATCAATTCCATCCCCTGAATGTAGATCTAGGGTTGGTGAATCCCTTAATAGAGATTTAGCTAGATTTAGTGCATGGTGCAAATTATGGGGTATGAAGTTGAATCCTAACAAAACTCAAAGTATGATTGTAAGTAGGTCAAGGACGGTGGTTCCTCAACATCCGGATCTCAGTATTGATAATGTTTCTTTAAATATGCATGACTCTTTCAAAATTTTAGGTGTGATTCTCGACAGTAAATTTACTTTTGAGAAACATATAAGGTCTGTGTCTTCTTCAATTTCACAAAAAATAGGCTTATTGAGAAAGTCTTTCAAGATTTTCGGTGATCAATCTATTCTGAAGAAGTGTTTTAATTCTTTCATTCTACCTTGTTTTGAGTATTGTTCTCCTGTCTGGTCTTCAGCTGCTGATTCTCATCTTAATTTGTTGGACAGAAACTTACGGTCTATTAAATTTCTTATTCCTGATCTAGATATTAATCTCTGGCACCGTCGTTCAATTAGTTCATTATGTATGTTGCATAAGATTTTTCACAACTCTGACCATCCTTTACATTCAGATCTCATTGGACAATTCTATCCTGTTCGTAATACAAGGCAGGCAGTTAATTCTAATAGCCAGGCCTTCTCCATCACGAGGCTCAATACTACGCAGTACTCTAGAAGTTTTATTCCAGCTGTGACCAAGTTGTGGAATGATCTTCCTAATCGGGTGATTGAATCAGTAGAACTTCAAAAGTTCAAAGTTGGAGCAAATGCTTTTTTGTTGACCAGGCGGACATAGTCTTTTTATAGTTTATTTATGACATATTTGTTTTTGATGTTGTTGATAGTTTATTATATAACATGTCTGTTTTGACGTTGTTTCTTATTTTAGAATGATTTATTGTTAATT
>NC_090757.1:47613487-47616938 GCF_036898095.1 Palaemon carinicauda | reverse complement strand
CCTTCTCTCTCTCTCTCTCTCTCTCTCTCTCTCTCTCTCTCTCTCTCTCTCTCAGATCCCCCGCCTCGAAAAGTTTCTCAACCTTCAGCAATATCTCTTCAACACTAAACCAATCCTAAGGAAAAGTTGGTCAGATTATCACAAAGAATCGTATGAAATCAACATCTGTTAGTGTGCTTTCATCCTCCAATCAATGCTCCCTCTCTCTCTCTCTCTCTCTCTCTCTCTCTCTCTCTCTCTCTCTCTCTCACATGTAGAGTGATACCCAACCAACTTTATTAATTGGTTTCAAGACACCTGGCGTAAGTCGATTTAGAACCTTGCGTAAGTCGATTTAGAACCCGGCGTAAGTCGATTTGGGACGTCGCGTAAGTCAATTTTCGATGTAGGTTGGATTTCATTCCTATGAAGTGACTCAACTTTTCCCAATACATGTAGCGACATTAAAAGAGTGCTCTTAACCTACTAACCAGATACCTACTTTAATAAACTTCCATGTAGACTACATCACTTCGTTGGCATTGTCCAATGTTGAAGGTGACATAAGGCCCAGTAAAATGGCATTAAGTGGATATTATTTCTGTATTTAATACCTATTGTTGAGTGACGCAGTCAAACCTGGCATATATTGAACTACTGTAGAAATGAGTTAAAAAAAGACCCCTCTATTCTTAGGATTTTCAGATATTTATAGGAGTAAATGGGCTATAAATGAGAACTTTATTAAAAAAAAGAAAAAAAAAAAGGGCCAGATACTTTGTCAAATAGCTGAAATTAGGCTTAAAAATTAACAGTCCGAGTTTTTATTTTCATGTTTGTGATTATATCTTTAACAGAGTAATAGTTTGGACAACAAGATAGAGGAGCCACAGCCACCAGCCAAGCCACAGCTTCCTCTCTCTCTCTCTCTCTCTCTCTCTCTCTCTCTCTCTCTCTCTCTCTCTCTATGACACTGAAAGAGAGTAAAAAAGATGAGACATTTCATTCTACATATAAAGACCAGACCAGCCTACCCACTAAAAGACTGTAAGAATAATGAAAAATTTGACTTCAAACATTATTGCAAGGCTCAGCTTCCTCCATCCCTCCTGTGTGAATTTTAAGAATGGTAAAAGCATTATAAATTTGATTCACCACATCATGGTTAGAGCCAGCTTCCTCTCTACCCCTTCCATGTCTCTGAAAGAGAATGAGAAAAATTATAAATTTGATTCCCCACATCATGACTAGCATCCAGCTTTCTCTCTACCCCTTTCATGACTATAAAAAGAGTAAGAAAAATTATAAATTTGACTCCCAACATCATGGCCAGCATCAAACTTCCTTTCTCTCGCTTCTATGGCTGAAAGAGGGTAAGAAAAATTATAAATTTGACTTCCCACATCATGGCCAGCATCAAACTTTCTCTCTATTCCTTCTATGGCTGAAAGAGTGTAAGAAAAATTATAAATTTGACTCCCCACATCATGACCAGCATCCAGCTTTCTCTCTATCCCTTCAATGGCTGAAAGAGGGTAAGAAAAATTATAAGTTTGACTCCCTACATCATGGCCAGCATCAAACTTTCTCTCTATCCCTTTTATGGCTGAGAGAGTGTAAGAAAATTTTTTAATTTGATTCACCACATCATGGTCAGCCCAAGCTTCCTCTCTACCCTCCCATGACTCTAAAAGAGAGTAAGAAGTCTTATAAATTTGACTCCCTACATCATGGCCAGCATCCAACTTCCTATCTATCCCTTCTAGGGCTGAAAGAAGGTAAGGAAAATGAAAAAACATCACTTACCACATCATGGATAGTCGCGCCTTCCTTTATACCCCCATTTATGACTCTGAAAGAGTGTATGGAAAAAAAAAAATTGAATTTGATTCACCATATCATGGCCAGCACCAGTTTCCTTTCTGCCCCGTCATGATTCTGAAAGAGGGTAAGGAACATTGCAAATTTGACTCACCACGTCAGTGCCAACTTTAATTCAAATTCTATTACAAAATCTCTCTCTCTCTCTCTCTCTCTCTCTCTCTCTCTCTCTCTCTCTCTCTCTCTCTCTCTCTCTCTCTCAGGGTAAATTAGAAAAACACTGGTAGAATAATTATTAAATCAATTGAAACTGATGATTTAATGACGTAATTTTCCTTAAATTTGAATGAAACTTTAATCAAAGTCTTTAAATGCAGTAAAAAGGTAAACTGGTTGAAATAATAATAATAATAATAATAATAATAATAATAATAATAATAATAATAATAATAATAATAATAATAATAATAATAATAATATACGTTTGTACAACACTGACCAAAATGCTACGAATTGTTGGGAATTATCGGAAGGTAGATAAAATATTTCTATTACTGTTTCTTTTCTTTTTTTTTTTTTCATTAAGAAATTAGATATTATTTACCTTCTATGTATTCAATAAGACCAATCATAACTCAGTTATAGATATTAGAGCAATAAAAACGTTGTAGCTGTAAACCCGTAAAGTATTTAATCCTGCATCAAAATGTATTTAGAAATTCATAGTATTTACTCTTACTATTTCACCATGTGACATCATCAACCTTCCTCTTTCCACCGGCCATCCAGCAGTCAGAAGGACCAATCTACGAAACATCAAAAGACGCTTAATGACATAAAATATGATGAATAAAGTATTTTCAAGAAGCTCTAGTATTAGATTTTAATAATATATGTCTTAATTATTGTGATATTGCAGCTTGAGTCCACTTATTTTGTTCATTTTGAAGTGTTATATCGCATTTTGTTGGTAGTTATGGTATTCAAGTCGTCTATAAAGGGCGAGTCCATTATTGGTTTAGGGGGATATTAAAGTCTAGCTGACTTAAAAAGTTATTAATTAGATCATATTTAATATAATATATCTATAAAACAAAACAGTATATTAAATAAAACAATACTGCGAGTACTTAAATATAAATACAATGACAACTTGCAGGAAAATTACTAAAATTTCTGTCATCTAACAACCCTCCTCCCCTTCAGTTTAGAAAGCCTGTTACGTCATAGCAATGTTTCTCTTAGAAACCAATAGATGGCGATAGAATCCTGTTTATACTCAAAATCACCAGGAAATTTTTGAAAGAAATGACCAAGAAATAACCACGTGGTAGCCTAAATATTAAAGTAAAAAAAATACTACTCAAATTGGCTATAATTATAATATCCAAGTACCTATCAAATGATGCTATTCATATATTTCATTTCAGCTTTTCTTCCTATTTCGTGGGTATATAAATATTCTATATAAATGCAATAGGACGTGTAATAGATATTATGATTTATTTTTGATATCGAAAAGCTATGATTCTCTTCATGGGCAAATATTCTTATGATCATGATCAAAATATCAGGAATATTTTACCCCATTTTTACAATAAGAGAAAAATGAGGAGAGATTTGATAACCTTGGTACAGAAGGAAAATAGCG
>NC_090757.1:47593487-47608487 GCF_036898095.1 Palaemon carinicauda | reverse complement strand
TCTCTCTCTCTCTCTCTCCTTCCTGTATGAATGTGAAAGAGGGTAAAAAAGTCCCCAGATGCTGCTTCTTCTCAAAACCCCCTGCAAGACTCTAAAAGAGTGTAAGAACAATGATAAAAAATCACTCCAAACATCATTCCTAGGCTCAGCTCTCTCTCTCTCTCTCTCTCTCTCTCTCTCTCTCTCTCTCTCTCTCTCTATCCCGTAATGAATGTGAAAGAAGGTAAAAAGTCCCCAAATGCAGCTTCGTCTCACAGCCCCCTGTAAGACTCTAAAACACTGTAAAAACAATGAAAAAATGAATCACTCCAAACGTCATTCCTGGGCTCAGTTTTCTCTCTGCTCTCTCTCTCTCTCTCTCTCTCTCTCTCTCTCTCTCCTTCCTGTAAGAATGTGAAACAGGGTAAAAAATGGTAAATTTTACTCCCTATATCATGCCCAGACAGAAATTACTTTTTAGAGGGGTGAGTGGAATTTCTCGAAGGTGTATTGGAAGGCTACTCAGTTAGTGCAGCTGTGATAAAAGAACGTTGCAAAAAAAAAAAAAATTACATAATGCCTACAATGAATCCCCTATAAATGTGCGAGCTGAACTGACTTTGCATAAATATGTTCTTGAGATGTTCGACTCAATCTTAAACAAAATACTATTACTCTCTCTCTCTCTCTCTCTCTCTCTCTCTCTCTCTCTCTCTCGATGAGACCCTCGCAATTGCACTATCTGAACTGACTTCGCATAAGTATGTCCTTGGGATGTTCAACTCAATCTTAAACCAAATACTATTACTCTCTCTCTCTCTCTCTCTCTCTCTCTCTCTCTCTCTCTCTCTCCTGATAAAAAGAAAGACCACGTGAGAACCATTAGCCTACTTGGAACTGAGGATTTCACGTAGAATTTTATCAAAACTTTACTCGAAATCATTAAAGTCAGCAGAGGAGGGAAACGGGTTGAAATGATGCTAATAGGTTTGTACGAAGCTGACCAAAATGCTACGAATAATACTGGAAAGTGTCGGACACAATATAGCATCTAACGATAACTTATTTTTCTAAGAAATTTAATATGATTTACTTCTCTATGTATTCGAAAAGCAGAAACCTAACTTAACTATAAATAATATAACTTTAAATGCGAAATCTAATGCATTTAAAATAGTATTTTACCCTATAATAAAATATATTTTGAAATTCGTAGTATTCACACCTCCAACTTCGCCGTGTGACGTCATCACACCACCTCGGTCCAGCGGCAAAAGACGTTTAATCACAGAAAATACGATGAATAATAGTACTTTTTAGCAAGCCCTGATATTAGATTTCATTAATATACGTTTTTAAATTGTAGTAATATCCGATACGGAAGGCCGGTTATATGTTCTCTTTAGCCCATTGCAGCGTATTTTGTTGGTATTAGTGTGATTACGTCATCTATGAAAGACGAGTCCATTACTGGTTTAGGGGAAAATCAAAGTCTACGTGACTTGAAAATTAAGCAATTAGATCATATCCAACATAATATATCTATAAAATAAAACAGTACATGGAATATAATATAACTGCAATTACCTTAGTTTAAATACGAGGAGAACTCTCGTGAAGATTACTAAAATTACTATCGTCTAAGAACCTTCTTCCCCTAAAGTTTAAAAAGCCTATTACGTCATAGCTGTGTTTCTCTCAGAAACCAATAGATGGCGTTGGAACCCTGTTAACACTCAAAATAACCATCAATTTTGCCGAGAGGAATAACTAGACTACCTATAAGAAAGTAAATTAGAGAATTCAGCTCATAAAATAACATTCCATTAACTAACTAAACATTAAATTTATGGTTTTTATTAATTTTATTTAGTCTGCTATTTTTCCTTCATGACGTCATTAGCGCTTACATCAGTGGCCATCCAGATGTCAGGATTACCAATCTTTTAAGCCCCAAAAGACTCCTAATCATAAAAAAATAGATGAATTATGTATTTTAAGTAACACCAATATTAGAATAATATTAAACTATTTGTTTTTGCTATTGGGATTGAAGATTACAAGAGCTATTTATTGTTTTTTTTTATCATATTACATAGAATTTTGTTGGTAGTTTGGGTTTTCCTACCGCCATGATGGACCACGTCACCATCGTTCAGGGATACAAATCTCTCGAATATCAAAAGACGATTATTCAAAGAAAATATGATAAATCAAGTCTTTTTAATGACATCAGTATAAGAATTTATAAAAATTTTGTTTTTCCAACATCATGATTAGAATTATAAATGCTATATAATTGTTCTTTTTGTTATATTAAATGAAATGTTGTTGGTAGTTTGTGTTATTGTGCTGTCCTTGATGGACGGCCTCACCATTAGTAAGGAGTACCAATCCCTCATATGTTGAAAGATAATTAATCACAGAAAATATGATGAATCAAGTCTTTTTAGTATCATCAGTATTCAAATACATATAAATTTACTTGTTATAATGTTGTGATTCAGGATACCTATGCCAATATCTTTGCCTTTGTTATTGTAATACATCATATTTTGTTGGTAGTTTGAGTTTTCATGCCGCCATGATGGAAGACTTCGACATCACTCAGGGATACCAATCCCTTAAATGTCAAAAGACGTATAATCACAGAAAATTTGCAGAATCCTATCTTTTTTAGTATTATCGGTAATAGAAATATTTGCAATTATTTGTTCCAATTGTCTGTATTAAATTTGTAAAGGATATTTAATTGCTCTTTTTATTACATTACATCGAAATATGTTGGCAGTTTGAGTGACCTTGCCAACTCCCAGAAGTACCAATCCATGAAACATCAAACAATGCCTAATCACACAAAATAGGATGAATCAAGTATTTTCAGTAACATCAGTATTAGAATTTATATAAGATATGTTTTCTTCACTAACAAAATTATGATTATTAAGTCCATTTAATTTTTCCTTTTTATTATATTACAAAGTATTGTGTTGGTAGCTTGGATTTTCATGGCGGCCACCTGTCAGGGGTACCAATCTATGAAACATCAAACAATGGCTAATCACAGAAAATAGGATGAATCAAGTCTTTTTTATTGACATCAGTCATAAACTTTGACTTAAGGTGCTTTTTTACTATCTGGCTTATGATTATAAAGTCCATTTAATTGTTCTTTTCATTACATTTCGACATATAGGGTTGGTAATTTGGGTTTTCATGGCGGCCACCTGTCAGGGGTACCAATCTATGAAACATCAAACGATGCTTAATCATAGGAAATTTGATGAATCAAGTGTTCCGTGTAATCCCAATTATTATATTTCGGTCATTTGGAGTTTTAGTTGTTGTGTTATTGGATCATATAGGCTGTTTATTTGTTCTATTAAATTTAATATATCGTATATTGTTGGTAGTTTGGGTATTCATTGGTTTAGGGTTAAAAGGTCATTAACTTGATCATATCTAACATAATGTATCAATATTATAAAAGAGTAAACAAAATTAAACATAACTGCAAGAATTGAAATGTATATACAAAACCAATTAACGTGAAAATGACAACAAAGACGATTGCCCAGATTATGTTTCATTCAGATGGCAATAGATGGCGTTGGGTTCTTGTTTATATTCATAATAATTTTGAATTTTTGTTAAGAGAAATGACCAAGAAATAGCCACGTGGTTGCCCAGATATGAGTACAAAATTAACAAGAATAACATTGGCTTTAATCTGAACAGCCAACTGCCTTTCAAATATTTATTTCCCTATAATGCATACAGGCTAATCTTCCTGGTTCGTTGATAAATAAGTTTTATGTATGTCAACAGCAATAAGACATAAAATGGTGTTATAAATTATAGAGGATGTTGATTAGCAAAGACTCTTATTATGACATAGTCCTATGATTATGATCATAATATCATGAACATTTACTCAGACCTATACAGGGTAAGAGTAATGAAGGAGATATAATAATCTTGGTTTTAAATCATTCTTATCCAGTAATGTAATAATCGAAAGTTGATATTTTACCAACTGGAATCATCAGCTTTCCACATTGCATAATTTTACCATTTGATTATGACGTATCTGAACTTTAATCAATGATAATCCTTCCATTGAATGTTGATTATGATTAATTATAAAGAGGTGCAAATCCCACCTGGGGGTCAATGTTTTTATAGGTCCATATGGAGACTTGCGAATATATATAAACATGTGGATTTCTGCTGATTTTCATATATCTTCATCCAAACAGATATTTACAATTCATATAAACTACCAAATCAATATTGTAGGGATATGGATGGGAAGATACGTAGGATTTTCAATCACTGATCTGCAATTACTTAAATATATTCAAAGCAGAATGATAAATACGTTTAATGTAAATAAAATAAGATTTAAAACTTCTTTTAAAAAAATATTCAAGACTAGATACATTTTTTATCTAAAAATATATTTAAATAAATAATAAAAAATTCAATTGTGAATACACTATCTGTAAAAATAAAAAAAAAATATTTATGTGAATATACTATGATGTATATATGTTGTAAATTGTATGGTTGTAAATGTGTATTACATAATAGAAAATAGATAAAAAATCTTATATCTTCATCCCAACAGATATTTAGAGTTCATTTAAGCTAACAAATAGATATATAAGTGAATCTACATTTAGTCTATTTTCATCAGAAAAAATATTTCAAATGGAAGACTGATCACAAATCTGATTAAGTTCAGCGATGCAAGGAGAGATGTAGGTTTTAAATTTGCCTCAAAACACAATTAATGTTATATTAGTTTCCAAAATTCCCATTACAGAATTACAGAAAAGGATTACGAAAACAAGAAAATGGACTACGGATACTCATAGATAGTTGTAGTCTGTTTATTTCTTTGATTCATATGAGCATCAAAAGACGTGTATAGAGTCTGGACATAAGTTTCATTTGAGATTATACTACCATCGATCTTTGCATGCAACAGGAATGAATATGCAGCTATAGGTATTAGTGTACTCGTGTGAGATGGTACTGCTACCATAAACCTACCTCAGTCTTAATGGCTAGCTTGAGTATAGCCACTTTTAAGTCCATTGTAGCCCCAGCACATCTGTTAAAGTACTTGTTGACCAGACAATAGAAGAAACATTCAACAAGAACTCTACGACAAAGTGTGTAATATTTGGTATTAACCTCAATCAGGGAGCAGTCCAACATGAATCTTGACAACTCATGACAGATCCAAAATCCTGCAGACCTATAGAGAAATAGTAAGATTCCATCATCTTGCGAATGAAGAAAAATGTAGATGTTGTGCACAAAGTTAAATACATGATTGTAACTTGTGTGAACCAACTCACACTCAAAGATCTAGTGAACCACTCATCAACAATGTATCAGGAATGAATGTAGATGACAGGATAACAGATCACCTACACACTGCACAAGAAGAGTAATGAGACTTTTGTGACATTGGTGCAGTAGATGCTGCTAAAAAGTTAAGTAAATTTAGTTGCTCTAGTGCCCAAATTCTACTTATAGGTCATTAGTAATATGGTCATGACAGCATCAACTGACAGGATAATCATGGCTGACCTTGGTTGATTGCTCGGATGGGTGTGATAGTTAAATATTGACAGACGAGTAAGCAAGGGGTCTTGAAGTATTCACTCGGAACTTTGCCATAGCCTCTTCCCCTCCCAAATGATGTCCCTGCAAAAGCTGTCAAAGACAAGCTGCTGCACATCATGAAAGTGAAGGCTGAACCAGTTAAAGATGTTCCAGGAAACTGCAGTTTGGATCTTTGATGGAATAACCATGACTGCTCATAAAAGCTGTCCCAAGGACATTCAGTGAATACACTGACCATAACTTCCTCCTTCTGAAAATGCACCAATCTTAAGAGAGCACCAAAACTGACCTGATTATCAGAGATGTCCAAGAATATTGAGAGAACAAAGCGTGGTGCAGCATGTACCATTCAGACCATCATCCAGGGAGGTAATGAGAAGTTCCCCTCCCCATAGAAGAAATACTTATGTGATGATAGCAACAAGACAAACCTGTCAAGGTTCTTCTCATGAACGAGTGGCAGAAACCCCATTACACCACAATATTTCAAGACATTGGTACACTCTACATCACTCACGATACAGTGTCTCAGCTCCACTTGGCTGCGGGGGATAATACCATCATATGCAGTAGAGTGCATGAGCTTTGTACTCAGCAAGACGAAGCAGACACCTGAATCCTGCTTGATGTCAATCATGCTGTAACAAACGTACATGAGTGCATTGCAGTCAAGTCTCCAGATAAATATATTTGTAAATAATAATGAAGATGAGCACAGTTTGTCTGCTTCCTGTATGGGTAAAAGGGAAAGGACATAGACAGCATCCACTTCGAACCTTCCTGCCGCAAAAATTCTCAATGTGGCCGTCTGTCACCGAGAAAATATCCTCTAAGGTACCATGTTGTATGAGCAAGTACCAATCATGTATTTGGCATCGGTGTCTGGATGCAGATGGCCAGATATCCAATCCAGATGGTCTGGACTGAGATGTCATTGACAGAAACATCTCGATCCACTGGAATGAACAACAACCTCTGTAAATATAGTATATGTAAAATGAAACGTTATTTATGTGAATATACTATAATGTATATGTTATAAATTGTAAGATTGTAGATGTGTATTTCATAATAAAAGATAAAAAAAAATCAAGAGCATTGTCACAACCAATCTGCTATGACTACACAAAAGATCACTGTGTGGGGGGACATGTGCCTATGGGTGCACCGACTATAAAACAATCAAAATGCCGAAAGGACCGAAACAGACTCAATTGACGAAGACAGAACTAAAACAAATGTAAAACACAATATGAACATTAAGTCTTATATCGTTTATTTATTTCCTTATTCGCTTTCCTCACTGGTCTACTTTTCCCTGTTGGAGCCCTTATGCTTATAACATCTTGCTTTTCCAACTAGGGGTGTAGCTTAGCTAGTAATAATAATAATAATAATAATAATAATAATAATAATGTATTCATGTTGTTGTGCTATATGAAAGTCTGTAAGACTTGTGACATTATCACAGTGTATTTCTTTCAAAACACAACTACATTTTTGTAACTGAATATATTATGATTATCACAAATTTGTCTGTTCATCTCAAATTCAGTTTGACTGTGCTCATAAGAGGGTCAAGTTATTATTATCAGCTACAAGAATGAAACCATCCTCAAGGAAAATCATTTGGCTTTAGGGCATGGACATTGAACTTAACAAAGTAGGGCATATTATAGGAATTTCAATTTGTTGTACACTATTTTTTCATTCAAGAATGTGTAACAATATGGAATAACATTGTAGAAAAATGTGAATAACCACGAGGATAAACAATATATGTATGACTTTTATTTCAGTTAATTTCCTACATACTGTACATTAATGTCCCTATTTAACAAGCTGAGACAACTTGCAACTACAAGACAATTGTTCCGAGCTGACCTAGAAACATAATGGTGACATTAAATTAAAGTTACAAAAAGGTGCAACAAACTTTTTGATTAGGCCAAAGATTTCTGATTTGTCCTATGGACTGGTCATAGATTTATTTATACATGTATTGGCTTCGTAATTTTGTTTAAAATATATTCTGATCATTGGATCCTAGTATTCAAAGGAACGCTTATCTGATAAAGGTATTAAGAATGATTTATTTTTAATTTTCGTCTAAATACTCAATTACCCCTTAGGTACTTGGAATTTCAATTAAAAAATCATGTGTTCAGATATATATATATATATATATATATATATATATATATATATATATATATATATATATATATATATATATATATATATATATATATATATAAACGAGAGAGAGAGAGAGAGAGAGAGAGAGAGAGAGAGAGAGAGAGAGAGAGACCCGTATCTTATTCAATTAATGAAATGGAGTTATGAATATCCAGCTGAAGTAATAGAAATATTTTCAAAATAAATTATGAAAAAAATACTGACTCATAACATAGTATCCTAAAAACTATTATATAATCGAAGCGGGTTAGTGATAGTTTCATTAAATTTAGCGCACCTGCATGCATTAATTATTGCTATACACTACTGTTACTATTAATATGTATACAAATAACAGAGGCGTAGATCGTATGCAATGAAAATTTTGTAAAAGTAAACTTGTAAATAAATGCAATTCTTAAAAAGTATTTCGAAATTCATATTTCTTAATGGTCCTATTTCGCTCGTTCACTTTCACCTCTGACGTCATCACACCCCCAAAGTTCAGTCGCCCTTTGAAGGTCAGAAGTACCAACCTATGAAACATCAAATGAATATTAATGACAGAAAATACCATGAATCAGGGACTTTCAACTACTTATAGTAATAGATTTAATCAATTTATGTTTGTTTAACTGTCGGGGTATTGGATAACAAAGGCCATTTGTTTGTTCTTTTTCGTATAATGCACCGTATTGTGTTGGTAGTTTGGGTTTGCATGCCTTCCATGATGAGTGATCTGTCCAGCAGTCAGGGATACCAATTCATTAAATGTCAGAAGACGCTTATAGGTAGGAAATGCAATGAATAAAGTCTTTTTAGTAACATCAATGTTAGAATATATACTAAGTATATTCCTTTACTCACGGGATCTAAGATTATGAAGGTCATTTAATTGTTCATCTTTATTGTATTACAACGTATTTTGTTGGTACTTTTTGTGTACATGCCATCCATGATGGGCAGACTTGCCATCAGTCAGGAGTACCAATCCTTGAAATGTTAAAAGACCCTTAATCACAGAAAATATGAGGAATCAAGTCTTTTTAGTATCACCAGAATTAAAATATAGGTAGATTACGTGTTTGTCTGTTGGTATTCAAGATCACAACCCCAATTTCTCTTTCTTTGTTATCATATTACATCCTATTGTGTTGGTAGTTTGGGTTTTCATGCCGCCATAATGGAAGACTTTGCCATCAATCAGGGATACCAATCCCTTCAATGTCAAAAGTTCGTCTAATCACAGAAAATATGACAAATCGTGTCTTTTTAGCATCCTCAGTATTATAATCAATACGATATATCTTTCTTCATTACCTTTATAAAGAATATTAAGGCCATTTGATTGTTCTTTTTATTATATTACATCAAGTTTTATTGGTAGTTGGGGTGATCTAGCCATCACTCAGGTATACCAACCTATAAAACATCAAACAATGCCTGATCACAGAAAATATGATGAATCACGTCATTTTAGTGATTTCAGTAAAATAAAACAAATAGTAAATGTGTTTTTTACCTTCTGAATTATGATAACAAAATCAATTTAATGATTCTTTTTATTATATTGCAACATACATTGTTGGTAGTTTGGGTTTTCATGCTGGCTACCTGTCAAGGGTACCAATTTATGTTACATTAAACGATGCTTAATCACAGAAAATATGATGAATCACTTAATCTATGTAATCCCTAGTATTACATTTTAAATGTATTATGCCTTTTAGTTGTTGCCCTATTGGATCACAAAGGCGATTTATATGTTCTATTATATATAATATATCGTATAATGTTGGTAATTTGGTCATTCATATCGTCTAAAGTTCGCGAGTCCATTATCGTTTTAGGGTTAAAAAGTCATTAATTTGATAATATCTAACAGGATATATTTATATTGTAAAAGAGTAAACGAAATAAAACATATCTGCAAGTAATGAAATATATAGTTAGCTAATTCACGCGAAAATGACAGAAAAGACTATGGCCTAATAGCTTCTGTTTCTCTCAGTTGTCAATAGATGGCGCCTGAGCCTCGTTTAGAGTAAAAATATCCAGGAATTCTTGTTGAGTGGAATGGCCATGAAATGGCCACGTGGTCACCTAGATATAAGTATAAAAATGACAAGAGTAATATTTGCTTTTATATGAATATCCAAATACCTATGAAATCAAAATTTCCATACGTTGTATTAAGGCTGCTCTTCCTGTTTCGTGGGTTGATCTGTTTTTATAAATAAAAGGCAATAGGTCACATAATGGCATTATAATCTCTATATCAAGTTGAAGAGCGATAACTCTCTTCATAGTAAAATATTCTTATAATCATAATCCTAATATCAGTCGTGTTTCCATTGACCTATCCTAGTAAGGAAGAGAGATTTGATAATCTTGATAGGAGGACTATGCTAATCAGTATTCCACTAATCGAATGCTCATGTTTTCCACCTGGAATTATAGCTTTCCTCTTTGTTCATTTTATCCTTTTGTGTAAGTCACATCTAACGTAAATCTACCACAAACCTATCTCAGTGCTAATGGTTTGTTTGAGATTGGTCCCTTTCCTGTTCAATGCCGCCCATTTAACACCGTTTATCAATTACCTCCTGGGCAGGCCATAAAACAAAAATTCAAAATACACTCTATTACTAAGGGTGGAATTTTTGACATTAGTCTCAAATTGGGACCAGTGCAACGATGAATGTTGACAACTCATGACACATCCAAAACCCTGCTGACCTGTAAAGAAATGGTAGGACTATATAATGCTGAGAGCAAGGTCCGCAAAGACTCCAGGGTCGTATGTTTGAAAAACAATGGAGATGGTGTGCACAATGTTATATAAAAATTAAGAACTGGGTGATCGTACACACACTTAGGGATACCAGCAAACCAGTCATCATTATAGCATAAGGAATGAATGTAGATGACACGATTATGACAAACATACCAGTAGTAAGGCAATGGAGCTTTTGCCACATCAGGGGGGAGGAGATGGCAAAAATGTTAAGTAGATGTTTTTGCTCTGCAGCCAAAATCTTAATGGCATATATTTGTTAGTCTGATCGAGTAAGCAGTAACTGGCACAATAATTATGGCTGGCAGGAGGTTATATGTTCAGATGATTATGATAGCTCAATAACGTCACAGGAATATGCAATAGGTCTCAAAGTATCCACTTGGACCTTTGGCATTGCATCCTGCCACTCCATATGATGTCCCTCCTAAGGCTAAGAAAAGCTGCTGTGCATCCTGGAAGAGAAAGCTGATCCAGTTGAAGAGGTTTCAGCATCTGCTGTTTGGGCCTTTCATGGAATGCCTGTGATGCTTCAATCTCTCGAAGCAGTCCCAGGGACATTCGGAGAATTGATCGGCCTTATCTTCCAGGACATGAAAATGCAATCTACTAACAGGAGATCAGAAATGACCTGATTATGAACCAATATTCAGAGATCTCCATCAAGAATATTGCATGGAGTAACATATATCATTCAGACTACCATTCCACGAAGCTATCGGAAGTTCCCCTTCCAAGTAAAGTAATACCTACATGATGATAGCAACAAGACGAACCTGACAAACTTTACCTACTGAATGAGTGGACAAAACAGCAAACACCCTAATGTTTATACTTAGGTGCATTCTACATGAATCACTCATGGCAGAGTGTCTGAAGCTGGCTGTAGGGAATGTTGGCACCCTATGTAGCAAAGTGCATGGAATGTGTACATAAAAACAGCAAGCAAACACATGAATTGTGTTTTATGTCAACAATACAGCAACAGCATTTTAATCAAGTTTCCAGATAAATGGTTTGCTATGCTGACATGTGCTTTCATTATTGAAATACATGCACGAACTTTATTCTGCACAGGGACAAAACTGTGGCAGAGATACATTGATAATTGTGCTATTGTACATTCATATTGTGCGTGTGGGCAAATCCTTACCATCGTTGGATATCTTGGCAGGATGTTGTGGAACTAGTTCATTCGTAAGGAAATGCAAGATGCAGGCACTCCAGCTCGTGGGGTCTGATTCAGACCTGAGCAATGCCACGAAGATGGTTGACAACTTATTTGAAATCAATAATGAGTGGCTACATCGAAAATGTGCACATTCTGCCTGCGTCTACTTCCATTACTGGTATTAAAGACAAGACACTGTCAGGATCCATTTCAAACTGCTCTGAAAAGAACAATTGGTCAAAGATGCCACCTGTCACACCACAAAGATACCCTGAAGTACCATGCTGTACGAGTCACTTAAAAAACACGTATTTGGCATAGGTTTCTGGATGCAGAGGACCAAATCCTTAACATCGTTGCATATCTTGGCAGGATGTTATGGAACTAGTTCATTCGTGAGGAAATGCAAGATGCAGGCACTCCAGCTAGTGGAGTCTGATTCAGACCTGAGCAATATTACGAAGATGGTTGACAACTTATTTGAAAACAATAATGAATGGCTACAAAGAAAATGGGCACAGACTGTCTGCTTCTATAATTGGTATCAAAGAGAAGACACTGTCAGGATCCATTTCAAACTGCTCTGAAAAGAAAAAGTGGTCAAAGATGCCACCTGTCACACCACAAAGATACCCTGAAGCACCATGCTGTACGATTCACTTACAAAACACGTATTTGCCATAGGTTTCTGGATGCAGAGGACCAAATACCAATTCCAGATGGCCATGGCTGCAATATCATTCACAACAATATCTTGATTAACTGGATGGATCAACAAATTAAACCTAGAGCATTGTCACAACAGACCTCTTGTTATTGCACGAAAGTTCACTGTGTGGGTGGCTGGTGCATATTTCGAAAGTGTGCTTTGCCATGCACTGACTCTTTATTATTATTATCATTATTACTAGCCAAGCTACAACTCTAGCTGGAAAAGCAAGATGCTATAAGCCCAAGGGTTCCAATAAGGAAAAATAGCCCAATGAGGAAATAAATAAATGATGAGATCAAAGTTAACAATAAATCATTCTAAAAACAGTAACAACGTCAAAACAGATATGTCCTATATAAACTATTAACAACGTCAAAAACAGACATGTCATATATAAACTATAAAAAGACTCATGTTAGCCTGGCCAACATAAAAACATTTGCTCCAACTTTGAACTTTTGAAGTTCTACTGATTCAACTACCCGATTAGGAAGATCATTCCACAACTTGGTAACACCTGGAATAAAACTTCTAGAATACTGTGTAGTATTGAGCCTCGTGATGGAGAAGGCCTAACTATTAGAATTAACTGCCTGCCTAGTATTACGAACAGGATAGAATTGTCCAGGGAGATCTGAATGTAAAGGATGGTCAGAGTAGGTGTTATAGGTGTACTGACTGCAACAACAATCAGAACATTTGCAGGACTGAAACGGACATGGGTGATGAGCACTGAAATCTCACAAAACACAAAGTGAACGTGTATTTGTCCTGTTCTACTATATGAAAGCCTGTGAGAGATATGACATAATCGCAGTGTAAATATTTTCATAAAATAATGCATATTATAGATGTAGTTTTGTGTTTGTGTCTAGTATAATCATTATCATTTTGCATATTCATTTTAAAATAATTTTTAAAGTGCTCATACGAGAGTATATCTATTATTTCAAGTTACAATAACGACGCTATCTTTTCCGAAAATCACTTTGTATCTGAGAAACAGAAACTTAAAAAAACATTTTATGAGTTTCAATTCTTTGTATACTGTTTTTTTTTTTCTTTTATGCAAAGATTTAAATAAATATGGAATAACGTAGTAGAAAAAACAATGAATGTTCGTAATGGAAAACAAAAATAGAATTGTTTTTAGTTTTAGATATTTTTATGCCTAATTGAAAGTGCTTATTGAACCATGTCATACACCTGGACCACCAAGAAAAGTGTTCCCAGCTGACCTCCAAACTAGATGGTGACATCAAATTTAAGTTACAAAGGATGTAAATGCAACAAAGTATTTATTTAGGCCATAATTCTTATTTGTCTTTTAGACTAGTTTCTCTCGCTCTCTCTCTCTCTCTCTCTCTCTCTTTCTCTCTCTCTCTCTCTCTCTCTCTCTCTCTCTCTCTCTCTCTCTCTCTCTCATTCGGCGTCAATGACCTTAGATGTCAGGATGCCAGAAAACCTCAAATCAATCAATCAGCCAATCTCTCTCTCTCTCTCTCTCTCTCTCTCTCTCTCTCTCTCTCTCTCTCTCTCTCTCTCTCTCTCTCTTTATATAAATATATATATATATATATATATATATATATATATATATATATATATATATATATATATATATATATATGGGTTTGGGGAACTTCTTTTTTATATATGCATGACCCTCATCCTTTGGTCCTGTTTCTAATAATTTATTGAATTTAGGATAAGTTTCCTTCTTTCTGTTCAACTCCCGGAGTAAACTAAATTAAAGAGAGAGAGAGAGAGAGAGAGAGAGAGAGAGAGAGAGAGAGAGAGAGAGAGAGAGAGAGAGAGAGAGAGAGAGATGGACGGGTTATATCTGTGGTTTATACTATTAATGAAAATGAGTGGATCATACTATACTGAACCATTGCATATTATTCCAGAAACGGTTATCACAATATCTGACACAGAATTTTAAGATCGAAGCAAGTGGGTGACGTTTACATTCAATTTAGCTCACCTGCTGACATTAATTATACATTTAATGTAAATCTTATTGGATGTAAGAATCATGTTAAAAATATTTTCACAAATCAGTATGTTTCTAACTCTAGAAAAATAATAAAATAAAAATTTGATTTCATCATTTTATAATAGATGTTATAATGTATATACACAAATGCAAAATATAATTTGTTAAGGAATATTTCTTTATAAAAGAAAAAAATGTTTGTTAAGAAAATGTAATTGTATTTTCATAATAAAAGGAAAATAAAATATTAATTTACTGTATTATTATTATTATTATTATTATTATTATTACTTGCTAACCTACAACCCTAGTTAGATAAACATGCTGCTATAAGCACGGGGGCTTTAACAGGGAAAATAGCCCAGTGAGGAAAGGAAACTAAGAGAAATAAAATTTTAAGAAGAGTAACAACATTAATACAAATATCTCCTATATAAACTATAAAAACTTTAACTAAACAATCTGTTACTATTACCATATGCCGTATTACAACCAGCTGGGGTGTTTAATTGCTACAACCCTAG
>NC_090757.1:47570987-47578487 GCF_036898095.1 Palaemon carinicauda | reverse complement strand
GCCAAAGCAAAGTCCTTCAAATGAAGGCAACTGTGTTACCCCATACGAATGGGGTTAAAAATACCCTAACAGACGAAGCTATAGAAGCGTAAATGTACAGTACTCCATAAGGTTTATTCCAGCTGTGACCAAGTTGGGGAATGATCTTCCAAATTGGGTAGTTAAATCAGAACTTCAAAAGTTCAAACTTGCATTTAATGTTCTTATGTTGAACAGGCTTACATAAGTCTTTTTTTATAGTTTATATATCAAATATCTATTTTAATGTCGTTAATGTTTTTAAAATATTTTATTTTGATTTGTCATTACTTCTTATATCGTTTCTTAGCCAGTGATAATAATAATAATAATAATAATAATAATAATAATAATAATAATAATAATAATAATAATAATACGAAAACCTATGATATTCTTATTGTAATTCAACATTTATCAGTAATTCATTTCATTTCTGAAATGTTCAGATATGATTCAGTCGTCAACATGAATTCATTTTGGCATCAACTAATGGGAGTTATTATTCCCATTTATAGGTTTAGGATTTATAATTTTATTAATTTGTATAGGCCTATAGCATCATTTGCAAAATAAAAATTATTTTCAATTTTCTAAATAGAATTTTTTTCTGCCGAAAATTAGAAATGCGTTGAAAAATAATCTCTTGTATTTACTCGTAGATTTTTTATGGTCTTATGAACTTATCGTATTAGCTATTAAGCTACCATAATCCTCTTATGCAAGTTTTTTGTTTCTTTTTTAATAAAATGGCAAAAAACAGACTGATGTACGTGAAGTATTATAGAAAGTATCCCAGTAATAATAAAATATTTATTTAGGTTTTTTCTCTCAAGGTAATATTTCTTAAAAAAAATTTTAATCATCAATATTTTGTGAAAAATAAACTCCATCATCAAAGGGAAATATAATATATAATAATAATTATTATTATTATCAATATTAAAGAAATAATTATTGATAATAATAAGTATTTAATAATTACAGTTAATAATAAAAATAATAATTATTAATAATAATTGTTATTATTGTTAATAATTATTATTAGTAATAATAATAGTTATCAAAATAATAATAATAATAATAATAATAATAATAATAATAATAATAATAATAATAAAACTATATTCATGTTATATTTGTGTAGTATTTCACGATATTCAAACTTGACATATGGAATAAGAGGAACTTTTCATATTAGTGTTCAATGCTGAAAGCAAGAGAGCCATGTATCAATATACATTGTTACATAGGCATGAAAGTGATACTGACCATTGCTTTATACTGCAGGGTAAAGGCAGGCTCTCATTTTCAATAGCCTGTAAACGTAGACGTTAGACTGTTCCATGGAGCATTCCCTTGTTCAGATTTTGATAAATTCTGATATTTCAAAATTTACAAAGGCATCAGAGGTTTCATTTGCTCTGTTATTTTGTTTTCCTTATATATATATATATATATATATATATATATATATATATATATATATATATATATATATATATATATATATATATATATATATATATATATATATATATATATATATATATATATATAACATATACATATACATACACACACACACACACACATATATATATATATATATATATATATATATATATATATATATATATATATATATATATATATATATATATATATATATATATATATAATTTATATCAAATAAGATATGTTATAATGGACAGAAACGATTTATAATAATCTACACAAAGGTTATTTGTCTTGACTTGGTAATGTGATAACTTTTTTGCTTAGTAGAAATTTCCTAAACTCAGTTGTACATTTACAGTTTCATGATTGATATTCCAGTTACCATTTAGTTTATCATTCTATTATAATTTTCAATATTAGACTATTCTCTTATGACTTAGAAGGTTGTGGAAAAACATTAACAACTAGATTTTCAACCCAAACATAATCAATAATATCAAGATTCATTTAAGCTTCGTAATAATAAACATTATTGACTATTTGGTAAAATATTTATACATATGTGGAAATGTAGTTTTATTTGACTATTCACAGTAGATAAATGTTTTTAGATATGCACAAAATATTTGTATTGTTTTAAATCAAAGTGAGACAAATGACAGCAAAGTTAATAGTTGAAATCACTTTTATTTTGTACATATTTTATGTTATTTTTATAAGAAGAAAGATTTTGTAAAAAGCAAACTGAGGTCTCTGTTAAATGACAAACATAAGTTTGTGATCGTTAACCCATTGCATATAGATCTATATGGTTAAAAAATATGTCCCAATTCATATCAGGTAGTAATCTCTACTCTTAATATATTAGGATAAAAAATAATAGTACACGAAGACCTTCTATACTGGAATAACATAAGGGTTTGGATTGAAGTTCAAGAATTATAAAGCCTATTAAGTATAAAGAGAAGGGAAATAAAATGCAAATACAAAGGTATATTTCATTTTGCAAAATGATACAAAAAATATTTTTTGGAGAGATTCCAAAAATGATTAAAGTTGTGCGAAAGCATAATGAACATGAGACCATCAACTCTTGGTGGAAACTGTACCCTGACATTGCCTAATATAACCAGGACATTAAATAATCATATAGTATAACAATGCACTTAAATCCTTTATCTTTCTGGTCTAAATGCAGCACAAACTGGAGGTAATTGATCCAGAAACAGAGACACCCGAATGTTGTTGTTGAAACATGGTTAATCAGAAAAATTAATGGTCCTTTTGAAACTGTACTCTGACATATCTTAATATAGCCAGAGTATTAAAGAATAATAGAGCATAATAATGCACTTAAATCCTTTATCCATCTGTCTTAAATGCAGTGCACACACTGGAGGTAATTGATCCAGAAACAGAAACATCCAAACGTTGTTGTTGGAGAGAAATTGTTAGACAGGGCGCGAATGATCCTTTTAAAACTGTTCTCTGACATTTCTTAGTATAGCCAGAACATCAAATAATCATGTAACATAACTTTGCACTTAAATCCTTTATCCTTCAGGTCTAAATGCAACACACACTGGAGGTAATTTATCCAGAAACAGAGACATCCAAATGTTGTTGGAGAAAATTTTTTAGTCCTTTCACATTAAAGAATACTAGAGGATAACATTGCACTTGAATCCTTTATCCGTCTGACCTAAACGCAACAAACACTGGAGGTAATTAATCCAGAAATAGAGGCATCCAAATATTGTTGTTGGAGAGAAATTGTTAGTCAGGGCATACATGATCCTTTTGAAACTGTACCCTGACATTTTTGATATAGCCAGAACATTAAAGAATAATAAAGAATAACAATGCACATAAATTCTTTATCCTCCTCGCCAAAATACAGCACACACTAGAGGTAATTTATCCAGGAACAGAGACATCCAAATGTTGTTGGACAAAAATTGTTAGTCAGATCACGAATGGTCCTTTTAAAACTATACCCTGACATTTCTTAATATAGCCAGAGCATTTAAGAATAATAGAGCATAACAATGCGCTTAAATCCTTTATCCTTCTGGCCTAAATGCAGCAAACACTGGATGTTATTTATCCAGAAACCGAGACACCAGAATATTGTTGGGGAAAAATTATTAGTCAGGGCATGAATGGTCCTTTTGAAACTGTACCCTGACATTTCTTAATATAGCCAGAACATTAAAGAATAACAGAGCGTAACAATGCACTTAAATTCTTCATCCTTCTGACCTAAATCCAGCTCATACTACAGGCAATTGATCCAGAAATAGAGATATCCAAATATTGTTGTTGGAGAGAAACTGTTAGTCAGGGCATGCATGATCCTTTTGGAACTGTACCCTGACATTTCTTAATATAGCCAGGACATTAACGAATAACAGAGCATAGCAATGCACTTAAATCCTTTATCCTTCTGATCTAAATCCAGCACACACACTGGAGGTAATTTATCCAGAAACAGAAACATCCAAACCTTGTTGTTGGTGAGAAATTGTTAGTCAGGGCACGAATGATCCTTTTGAAACTGTACTCTGACATTTCTTAATATAGCCAGAACATTAAAGAATAATAGAGAGTTACAATGCAGTTAAACCCTTTATCCTTCTGGCCTAAATCCAGCATACACTGGAGGTAATTGATCCAGAAATAGAGATATCCAAATATTGTTGTTGGAGAAAATTGTTAGCCAGGGCATGAATGATCCTTTTGTAACTGTACCCTGACATTTTTATTATAGCCAGAACATTAAAGAATAATTGGGCATAGCAATGCACTTAAATCCTTTATCCTTCTGGCCTAAATCCAGCATACACTCGATGTAATTTATCCAGAAACAGAGATACCTGGATGTTGAAGGAGAAAAATTGTTAGTCAGGGCATGAATGATCCCTTTGAAACTGTACTCTGACATTTCTTGATATAGCCAGAACATGTAATAATCATATAGCATCACTATGCATTTAAATCCTTTATCCTTCTGGCCTAAATCTAGCATACACTGGAGGCAATTTATCCAGAAAAAGAATCATCCAAACGTTGTTGTTGGAGAGAAATTGTTAGTCAGGGCATTGAATGATCCTTTTGTAACTGTACCCTGACATTTCTTAATATAGCCTGAACGTTAAAGAATCATAGAGCATAACAATGCACTTAAATCCTTTATCCTTCTGGCCTAAATCCAGCATACACTGGATGTAATTTATCCAGAAACAGAAACATCCAAACGTTGTTGTTGAAGAGAAATTGTTAGTCAGGGCATGAATGATCCTTTTGAAACTCTACCCTGACATTTTTTGATATAGCCAGAACATTTAATAATCATATAGCATAACTTTGCACTTTAATCCTTTATCCTTTTGGCCTAAATGCAGCACACACACTGGAGGTAATTTATCCAGAAACAGAAACATCCAAATATTGATGCTGGAGAGAAATTGTTAGTCAGGACACGAATGGTCCTTTTGAAACTGTACCCTGACATTTCTTAATATAACCAGAGCATTAAATAATCATATAGCATAACAATGCACTTAAATCCTTTATCCTTCTGACCTAAATGCAACAAACACTGGAGGTAATTTATCCAGAAACAAAAACACCCGAATGTTGTTGTAGAAACATTGTCAGTCAGAAACATGAATGGTCCTTTTGAAACTGTACCCTGACATTTCTTAATATAGCCAGAACATTAAAGAATAATAGGGCATAGTAATGCTCTTAAATCCTTTATCCTTCTGGCCTAAATGCAACACATACTGGATGTAATTTATCCAGAAACAGAGACACCAAAATATTGTTGGGGGAAAATTATTAGTCAGGAGCATGAATGGTCCTTTTGAAACTGTACCCTGACATTTTTAATGTAGCCAGAACGTTAAAGAATAACAGCATAATAATGCACTTAAATCCTTTATCCTTCCGGCCTAGATGCAGCACACACACTGCAGGTAATTGATCCAGAAACAGAAACATCCAAACGTTGTTGTTGGAGAAAAATTGTTAGTCAGGGCTTCTGGCCTAAATGCAGCACACACACTGGAGGTAATTTATCAAGAAACTGAGATATCCAAATGGTCCTTTTCTCTACAACTCAGCTTTCGTTCAACTTTATTCATTTCAAGGAATGCCAGTTCTTATACTGAAAATATTTACAAATCTCTGTCATCAAATGACAACATATAGACAATTCTAAAGATGAAGTTCGATAACAAGACACAACATTAATGATATTCAGAAGATTTGGTTTGACATAGATTTGAATTTCTCACTATTTACAATATATAAAACGACATAAATTCAAGTTTTTCCATCTATTAAGTGGATTCTTATCCAAATGTGGTTGATATGAAGATATTTTCATTCATAGTTTATCTGTACACTCTATTAGAAATGGGCAGGGGACTTACATTTTCCAATATTTCATGAACATTATCAGTGTCTATTTTCTTCACTTTCACAATTCACAAATCTCCAGTATTCCAAGTAATTAATGTCACATAAATGGGAAGAAATGAATGGTATTTATTCTTACATATGAAGTTAGAAGGGTAATTCGAAAAGCAATTATACCTCAAAAAAAAATTCTCAATCAACCATTCTCTCTTTAGATAATTTTCGATAGTCCATCCTCGTCAACTGGTTTAAAGGTTCAAAGGCCACTCATGAATGGCAGAGGCAAGGGACAGTGACATTGCCCTATCGAGCAGGACAATGACCAAGAGACTGACGATATTACATATGATCAGCAACCCAAGCCCCTCTCCACCCAATCAAGGACCAAGGAGGGCCAGGCAATGGCTGCTGATTACTCGGCAGATGGATCTATAGGCTCCCCCAAAACCCCCATCCTTAACTCACAAGGATGGTGAGGTTGTAGCGAACAAAGGAACTAACGAGTCTGGCGTTCACCAGGCAAGGACGTAACCACATCAGCCACCAAAACCTTTAAGCAAATTGAGTGACGAGTAATAGTCTTTCTCTAAAAATCCTTATTACACAGTAACGTAGTTATTCGTTTTAGTTTGTATGAAAATTAAATGTTAACCAAATTAACAAAACTCTCTTGACTAACATGAAATCTATTCAATTAGAATCATTGAATATTTATATAATGAGATTTTATAATCACTCTCCATTTATTTTCATTTACTATCCCCAAACCAGGTATTGTATTTATCTTTCCTGAACAACAACACTTAATTTTCTAAATAATCGCATTTTGTTGCACATTAACTGCCTGGAATATCACTCGACCTGTTAGATAACACTTATACTGTATATGAATACAAAAAGAAAAGATACAAAATATTTGTTGGAATGTTACACCGCTGTACCTTGTGCAAGGTATTACAGAATACTAATTTTACCACTTTTTTGCCATAAATAAGTATTCTGATATTTCACTGTAGTAGCAAGGAAAGGACGAATGAATCAAATAAATATTAATATTCAATACAGGGATTTCTTCACCATATGCGTTAAGGTAGAACAGGGGAATGTTCCATAGGAATATACTATAGTTCTCCCATTGGTTTCAGATACAAAATCAAAGCATATTTTGACCAAAAATATATAATACGAACTAATGAATGATTAGATATAGCATTTATATACATCCCAGATATTTACAAAGAGTGTCTTGAATTTAAAATTGTAAAATTATTAATAAATAACATATCCTTTTTACGTAGGAAACAAGTGAACGATGAATCTTACCCCGTCAACGTAATTATCAGCTCGTTATATATATTTACAAAAGTGTGTTTTTAACTCTACCATCGTTTCACCCTTGAAGTTGAACTCTTCAAAACCAGTATCCTGTCCAGACTGTATAATCTACTGTGTTGCTTTTGCCCATATGGTGTTCTGCAAATATGAAAGATACTATCAAATCATTATACATATAAGAAGAATGTAGAGTATATTTTCATAGGCTGCTTTGTAAATATATATGTCATCAAATATCACTTCACTTTGATGATTGAAAAA
>NC_090757.1:47563487-47565987 GCF_036898095.1 Palaemon carinicauda | reverse complement strand
CATTTTATCGAAATGGTTATTTATTGCATGGAATTACAACCTCCCAGTGTTCATCTCTTTACAAGTTTTATTCCAATGATCTTATCCCATCATAATATCAAACAGTTAAATTTCAAATCTTCACTTTTGAAGGAGTCAGTTCAATAGATCAAACTACATTAAAATAACATTAAAGAAATTTCTTGAAGGCTATAAATAATTCCTCTACATTTTTCATAATAATTTTTTTTTTACTGATTAACACTATGAAATATATATCTCGAGTTTATTAGTTTATTGTATAATACCGAATAAAACTCAACCTTAGATAACAAATCATTCTTCAGATAAGCCCTAAATATTAAAAGAAATACAGTATCTACAGAGCCAACATTCTTCTTTAAGTAAGCAAGTATACATGTATGTATGTATATTTGAGTAACTGAAACCTTATAAATACTTCCTTACATATAAACAAACCAAAAAATATAACAAATTCCATTGACCAAAGAGGCGAGTATGCATATATGTATGTATATTTGAGTAGCTGAGACTATTCAAATACTTCCTTAAATATAAACAAACCAAAAAAATTTAAGAAATTACATTGACGAAACGGGCGAGTATACATATATGTATGTATCTTTGAGTGTCTGAGCGCTTTTAATTACTTCCTTACATTTAAACAAACCCCAAAAACATAAGAAATTACATTGATCAAAAAGGCGAGTATACATATATGTATGTATATTTGAGTATCTGAGACCTATTGAATACTTCCTTACACATAAACAAACCAAAAACATATAAGAAATTACATTGACGAAAGGGGTGAGTATACATATATGTATGTATCTTTGAGTGTCTGAGACCTATTAAATGCTTCCTTACACATAAACAAACCTAAAAAATATAAGAAATTACATTGACCAAAGAGACGAGTATAGATATATGTATGTATATTTGAGTGTCAGACATTTTAAATATATCGTCATATATAAACAAACCAACAAATATAAGAAATTACATTGACGAAAGGGGCGAGTATACATATATGTATGTATCTTTGAGTATCTGAGACCTATTGAATACTTCCTTACACATAAACAAACCCAAAAAACCTAAGAAATTAAATTGACCAAAGGGTAGGAATGATCCGAATCTAACATCCGCGCCATGATCCCTATGCGTGCATTCGCCAAAACCATTTTCCATTAAGTTAATTGTCAGAAGCAATGTTTGTTCGGCCATCTCTATACAAACCCATTAGGCTGATGGTCAGGTCAGGCAGCAGTCGTTCTAATTGCTCCAAGTCTGGGGGCGCTCCCATCCTTCAATCTATTGCTTACTATTCTGTTATTGTTCCCATGCTTAATTACTCGCTTTGTTGCATAAGTCTTTGAAAGGAATAATAAGAATGTTACGAAGATTCGATTCTCCATTTAAAACCGGGGAAGATAAGTCATTTAATTGATGGATAGCAAGAAATGGATGAGGAAGTTAGTTGGGACGTGTGATCCTCGTAATTCGTTTTTTGGGTGGTCGTGGGCTAAAAACTTTCCCCCCTTGATGGCTTGCTGAAAGCTAGACAGGAAACTTTTTCTGACACCTCTCACTCTAAGGAGAATGTGTGTGAGTATATATATATATATATATATATATATATATATATATATATATATATATATATATATATATATATATATATATATGTGTGTGTGTGTGTGTGTGTGTGTGTTTATGAGTTTGTGTCTGTGTCTGTGTGTATCTGAGTGTGTAATGTGAATGTTTGATAAAGATTAAAAGTAAATTCACTTTGTAAATATATATATATATATATATATATATATATACATATATATATATATATATATATATATATGTGTGTGTGTGTGTGTGTGTGTGTGTGTTTATGAGTGTGTGTCTGTGTCCGTGTGTATCTGAGTGTGTAATGTGAATGTTTGATAAAGATCACAAGTAAATTCACTTTGTAAATATATATATATATATATATATATATATATATATATATATATATATATATATATATATATATATATGTATATATACATATATATGTATATATATATATATATATGTACATACATATAAGTATATGTATGTATGTATTTTTGTATGTATGCATGTATGTGTGCGTACGTATCTGGTAAATTTGAAATCAGGTTACCTTATATATATAAACCAATTTAATATACTTGAAATAACAAAATCCCATTACACACAGGTATTGAATTCAAAAGTACAAAGAACGCCCGTCCATAGGGCTAAGATCAGGTTACACTTGGAGTATTACCCTTATCAAAATCCATCAATACTATTTGAATAACAAAGTTTGCAATGAGATGATTTTCGTTTTATTCATCTGTTATTCATCTGGTTCCTTTTGGAAATGTTAATGAAGATGTTTATGTTCTGACGTCATCAGGGTTTTTCAGGATGTCACACTGTCTAAGTACGTCTTTATCTAATTAATTGACTTATGTTATAGGGAGTTATGTTT
>NC_090757.1:47555987-47558487 GCF_036898095.1 Palaemon carinicauda | reverse complement strand
ATATATATATATATATATATATATATATATCCCTATTAGAGTCATTGGACTTAAAGCATCTTGCTTCTCCAACTAGGGATGTAGCTTGGTTGGTAATAATAATAATAGTAATGATAATATATATACATACATACATATACATATATATATATATATATATATATATATATATATATATATATATATATATATATATATATATATATATATATATATATATATATATATATATATATATATATATATATATATATATATATATATACATATATACAGTATATATATGTGTGTATACTCTATATATGTATATACATACATACATACATATATATAGCCTACATGCGTGTTCATTGTTGATAACATTATGTACACTTAATATATTTTATGTGACATTATATATTATAAATCAAATGTAATTTATGCTATTATTAAACAATTATCCTTGATGAAAATATTGATAGCGAGAACTTTTGTGACTAGTCATTATTGAAGTTTAATGTTAAACATACTACATCAATAAAGAAATTAGCTGATAATTGCAATATTATGTTGCTTCAAAGGTAATAATATTTAGTTTACATTATCATTACGATGCAATAAAAGGCTTTCCAGAATATATTTAATCGGTGCTGTACAAAACACCTATGATTAAAAGTAAGAAGTTCGTCTGATTGGCCTTAATTCTAGTGCTGCCTTTGACTATGTCAATCACGAGGCCTTTGGTTTCAAACTTGAATAGATGGGATTTGGTGAGTCTTTACTTAGCGTCATTAGTGATTTTTTAAGAAATAGATTGCAAAGAGTAGATAATAATGGGCACAATATTGATTATAGAAATGTAATTCTGCGGTTCTTCTGGGTAGTGTTCATGGCCCAGTACTTTTCATACTACATATGCATGATATGTGGTTTTGTCTGGGAAAAAAAAGGGGGGGGGGCTTGTTGCATATGCTAAGAAATTTCATCTCTCGACTGTAGGCCTGTAGCTGCTGAGTCTCTTAACAGAGCTCTATCTAAAATTAGTGATTGGCGAAAATTACGGGGAGGTGAAGTTGAACACTAGCAAAACTGTAAGTACGATTGTGAGAAGGTATTGTGTAGTTGCTGCTCAACATTCTGATCTTTGTGTGACTCATTTAAAATTCTTTGTGAGTCTCTTTATTTATGATTTATACTTGCAAAACACATCTGGTCTGTTTCTTCTTCAATTGCAGAAAATGGTATATTGAGAAAGTATTGAAAGACCTTTGGTAATCAGTCTATCATGAAAAAAAAAAAAATTATAATTGTTTTTTTACAACGTTTTGAGGAGAATTGTTTCTCCTGTCTGTTTTCCGGCTGCTGACAGTCAACTGTTATATTCCTTATCCCTGATTTTAATATTAATCTCAGGCACTACTGTCTTTCAGTTAGGTATTTTTGTGTGTTGCATAAGATTTTCACGATTATTCTGATCATCCTCTGCATTCAAATTCTCCTATTTGAACCATCAAAGTGTTCTACTGGGTATGAAGTCAACTCTAACATTCTTACCTTTCACATCATGAGGATCAATACTACACTGTATTCTAAATGTTTAATTCCAGCTGTAGTCAGATTCCGCATTAGTGTTCCAAATATGGTGGTTGAAACGTTGGAACTTTGGACTTTCAAACTTGTTTCTAATAGATTTATGATGATCAGGTTAATATAAACGTCGTCACACAGTTTACATATGACTGTTCTATTTCAACGTTGTTACTGATCCTAATATCATCCTCCTCCTCATCATCATCATATCCTCCCACGCCTATTAACGCAAAGGGCCTCGGTTAGATTTCGCCAGTTGTCTTTATCTTGAGCTTTTAAATAAACACTTATCCACTCACTATCTCTTACTTCACGCTTCATATTCCTCACCCATGTAGGTCTAGGTCTTCCAACTCTTCTAGTGCCTTCTGGAGCCCAATTAAATGTTTAATAAACTGATCTCTCTTGTGTGGTGCGAAGAGCTTAACCAAACCATCTTCATCTACCCCTCACGAAATTTAATCCACATATGGCAATCCTAATATATTCTATATATTTTCATTATCATTTCCTCTATATAGACTATATAGTTTACTCTATAATCTATATTTATTTCCTGCACTGGGTTCCTTTTCCTATTGGAGCCCCAGTTTTTGTAGCTTAGCATTTTAACTTCTTTTTTTTTTAGTTAGGGTTGCAGCTTGGCTAGTAACGATAATAAATAATAATAGATAATAATAATAGCAATAGTGTTCTTGCGTAACAGATCAATTACAGTACGTAATTGATGATCAATGATCTCATGAATAAATTAGCATTTCTGGAATGCATTTCATTTACATGAAATATATTAGGGGAGTTAAACGGGAACTCTTTCTCCAACATTCAATTTATTCCTCCATATCTGAGGTTCTATTTCTCAAGAAATTAATTCTTTATCTAATTTACAATTTAAAGAAATATATTACAATATTTCACGTGTTACCGAAAA
>NC_090757.1:47538487-47540987 GCF_036898095.1 Palaemon carinicauda | reverse complement strand
CATCTTCTGCCATAAACAATTCATATCGACATCCTGAAATTAAACAATTCATATCAACATCTTCTGTCATAAACAATTTATATCAACATCTGCCATAAACAATTCATATCAACATCTGAAATTAAACAATTCATATCAACATCTTCGGACACAAATAATCCGTATCAACATCTTCTGCCATGAACAATTCATACCAAGATCTTCTATAAAAAAAAGAGAATACAAAAATGCTTTGAGAACCTCCACCTGTTTTCATTCATCCGTCCCTGTAAGAAAATAGTCCTCATTCTTACCTGCAATAAACATGTTAAAGAGAATCAACGCGAAGATCCCCAGACTGCGTCTTCCAAGAGAATTCCCTGGAGGGTTGGAACACATCTCTGCTTCTCTCTTCTCTAGACACGAGAGACTAACCAACCTAATGGTTGAATGTTCTTTGCTGTCTGTCCTTAAGTCAGAGGAGCCTCGGCGTGTCATGGCTTTAATTCATTCGAAATGTTACTTGATATATGACATTCGTGTAGTTTAATTCTCACTTTTTTATGTTTTTCTTTCTTTGGGCTTTGATTCCTAAAATTATATGAAATTTACATTCATATATTTTACTTATCACTTTTTTATGCTTTTCTTTCTTTAGGTTTTGATAGAATTTGCGTAAAATGATATCAAATTAACATTCATAAAGTTTTAATTATCCTTTTTTATGCTTTTCTTTCTTTGTTTTTTTATACAATTTACATAAAATGATATCAAATGTACATTCATATAGTTTAAGTGTCACTTTTCATGATTTTCATATCTTGAATTTCAATGGAGTTTATGTAAAATCATATAACTTATAAAAGATTTTCTATTCTTTATATTTCTGTCAAAATGAACATGATGGTATTACAAGTGTTGACAAAGCTTATGACACCAAATATACAAAATTTATGTAGTTTAATTCTCACTATTCACGTTTTTCTCTTTAGATTGTAATAGAATAAGTGTAAAATTATATTGAACTATATAATATTTTTCCTTTACATTCCTGTCAAAATGAACTTGATGGATCACAAGTGTTGACAGTACTTATGCAAAAAGCATATATCCATTTTAGAAGACTTTTCTATTGCAGATAAAATTCCAAGAGCTTAAAGTCCTCGCTTTTCACTTTGGAGTAAATCTGAAAAAAAAAGGAAAAATATGTTTTGTGATATAAAAGGTTACGGAATTTTAACAAAACCATATCTAAAATAAATGGAAATTTAGCAATACAGGAAGGGGAAAGTTTTACCTGAAGGGTATAATGGAATAAATGGTTTGATTTTTCATTTACTTTTACCTTAAATTTCAATGGAAAACAATTTAATTGTTTATTAAAAGAATACGATACATATAAAAATGACATGAATATCTAAAAACTATATATATATATATATATATATATATATATATATATATATATATATAATATATATATATGTATATATATATATATATATACATATATATATATATATATATATATATATATATATATAATATATATATATACACACACACACACACACACACACACTCATATTATATTAATATATATATATATATATATATATATATATATATCATATATTACACACACTCACACAACATATATATACACACACACACACACAATATAATATATCTATATATATATATAACTATATATATATATATTATATATATATCATATATATCTATATATATATAATATATATATCACATATATATCTATATATCAATATAATATATATATATCTATATATATATATATATATATATATATATATACTATCTATTATATATATCTATATACTATATATATATATATATATATATATATATATATATGTATATAATATATATATATATATACTATATATAAATATTATATAACTATACATATATACTATAAATATAATATACATATAAATATATAATATAAATATATATATATATATATATATATATTATGATATAGTATGAATAATTAGATTGGCAGACAAAGGCCCTACATGTCTGATGACTATGAGGCATGAAGTAGGAGGTGATGAGAGAACCTCGCTGCTCCACGACGTCTCTTAAAGGGGAGGGAAGATCATGGGAGGGTCCAGGGCTCTAGAAATGAAAGGTCCCCTTCCTAGGGTCCTAAATCACATCTCTTACTACTATATTTTATCAACTATATAATTTTGAATATCTATATTCGCTAAACCTTTAAAATTAGATAAATCATTTTTTTACATCAGTTCTTTGCAAATTTAAAGGCATAAATCGAATAAGTAAAATTATATTTTAATGAAACATGAAAAACCAACTTATTTTTCATTGATGGCCTGAACCGTAGATAATAATTTAGCAATGTAAATTTTGAAATAATGGCATTACTCTTTTTACCTCCACAAACGAAGTTTGAAAGAGGTTCTGTTCTACCCCCTGTTTGTGTATTTATTGTATTTGTGTTTGTTTGTGTGTG
>NC_090757.1:47533487-47535987 GCF_036898095.1 Palaemon carinicauda | reverse complement strand
TTTATATACAGAAATAATCTAATATATTATATTAAAAAAATCATACATACATAAATAACAAATTATAAAATAACTGTCATATATATGTATATATATATATATTATATATATATATATATATATATATATATATATATATATATTTATTTATTTATACATATATATATATATATATATATATATATATATATATATATATATATATATATATATATATATATATATATACATATATATATGCGTACATACATTACTTGAAATAACTTGAGATATTATAATGGCAAAGAACATTCAAGTAAACATATATGAATAATGTAACATATTATATCATTACATTCTAATACACATAAGTAGGAAATTATAAAAAATGTCATGTATACATGCATACGTACACACATTACTAAAGAGAACTTAAGATATATTAGCAATGTATTTAGGTATACAATTCATGAATAATCTAACATAATATATTAACAGAATCATACGTTTATTAATACATGCATAACTCATATCATACTTATATTGTAATTGCAATCATGCAATATATAAATGAAAAATTCTCGAAAAAATCCTGTCTTATATACATACGTACACATTAGATTGGAAATGTATTCAAGTTTACATTCATGAATAACCTAACATATTTTACTAACAAAACCATACATACACCAGATACAACACAAAACACCATAATGTAATCACAAAGGAGTTATGATATCACTAACAACGCTCATACATCTATTCCAGTTACTGATACAATAGAATCGAAAGGAAATCGCAGCCTCCCTGACAGAGGTTTTAATTAAAGACCGAGAAAAAGAATTGAATTCATTGCATTTGCATCTGAGAGTACGTAAGGGGGAAATGCATTTGGCGATCGAATGTGTAATGTAATCTAGACTGGCCTGGCTGAGAACGGAGACTGGCAAAAGGAGCATTTTATACATTTCATACATTTTATATATTTCACATCAGGAATTTATCTTTCCAAGTTTTCGAGACTGGCAAAAGGAGCATTTTATACATTTCATACATTAATACATTTTATACATTTCACTTCAGGAATTTATCTTTCCAAGTTTTCGAGACTGGCAAAAAGAGCATTTTATACATCTCATACATTTCATACATTTCACATCAGGAATTTATCTTTCCAAGTTTTCGAGACTGGCAAAAGGAGCATTTTATACATTTCATACATTTTATACATTTCACATCAGGAATTTATCTTTCCAAGTTTTCGAGACTGGCAAAAGAGCATTTTATACATTTCATACATTTTATACATTTCACATCAGGAATTTATCTTTTCCAAGTTTTCATTTATTGAGAGTCGGTGTTGACTTTTCATTAGGCTTGAAAGGTCCACACGTGTAATCAATGAAATAGAACCTTTCAGATATTCATAAAGTAATGGTGTTTTTTTTTTCTTATGTGTTTGGCCTGAGATGTTTGATTAGAATGAAAGGATATATATATATATATATATATATATATATATATATATATATAATATATATATATATATATATATATATATATATGTATATATATATATATATATATATATATATATATGTATATATATATATATATATAATATATATATATACATATATATATATATATATATATATATATATATACATATGTATATATATATATATATATATATATATATATAATATATATATATATATATATATATATATATATATATTCTTTGTTGGAGCCCATGGGCTTCTAGTATCCTGCTTTTCCAACTAGGGTTGTAGCTTAGCAAGTGATAATAATAATAATAATAATAATAATAATAATAATAATAATAATACACACACACACACACACACACACACATATATATATATATATATATATATATATATATATATATATATATATATATATGCGTGTGTGTTTGTGTATGTGTGCATTTCTATGTTCCTTGAAAATTGAAATTACCACATAATTATCATATTCATGGTACAGAAATGTCTGCAATTGCCTAAATGTACATTCCCAATAGTCGTTTTTTCCAAAAGCCATATTGAAATGTATTTCATGGTACATTAAAGTTCATTAAATTTCTTGTTCCTATTCAGGATCTAAGTCTACAGTATATGAGCTCCGGGAGCTAAGTGCAAGTTGGTACTTGAGAAACAACAGAACAATTTTAACCATAAAATATACTGTGTTATTTCGAATACTTGACAGAAAATATTCCATATCATATTTTCCCCTCTGCTAAGAATTCTCTCGAGGAATAGCAATGGTGAAAACAGTCGTAGCTGTATTTTCTCGGCAACATTTAGAAAAACTGGAAGAACAAAATGGTTTTTAGTTCTTTTACCTGGTGACAGAAAACATGAACCTTTTAGAATTCTGAAAATGCAACTAAACAGGTGTTTTGTTATTCCGGTCATAGTGCAACTCGATTTAAAATACTCTACGTGTTGGAGCACTTTGAATAATTTTTTCCTTCTGCCAAAACTTACATCTC
>NC_090757.1:47530026-47532987 GCF_036898095.1 Palaemon carinicauda | reverse complement strand
AAATTGTTAGATGCCTCTTTGGGTCCATCTTAATAAGTTGGCCGGGGGGCATTAACATATTTCCAGCATTTTAAAACTCCTCCTCAACTTAAAGAAGAACATCTTTGTACTCGAGGGGTAAACACATGTCTGACGTGTTGGTTCTTTTATTTTTGTAGAGTCTTTTTCTAAAATGTTTTTCATCTTAAACGAAAGTGATTAGCTATATATATATATATATATATATATATATATATATATATATATATATATATATATATATATATATAGTATATATATATATATATATATATATTATATTATATATATATATATATATATATGTAAACCTGTAAATATATATATATATATATATATATATATATATATATATATATATATATATATATATATATATATATATATACACTCATTTACAACACTGTTTTTAAATGTTTCTGAATCTTTTTTATATAATGAAAGATACAAGAACTACTTAAATGCAGAAATATGTTTAACAATATTAATGCTAATTAAATAAGTGAGAAAAGGTAACGTGTAATTTTTCTTTATACTAATTATCATAAATGTCACGCCCAGATGTCAGATGTCTGTTATAAATGTTAATTATGCTAAAGAAAGTGTATCACTAGTTTGAAATAACCATTATTCGTCTAGGTATTATTATTATTATTATTATCCTTATTATCATTATCATTATTATTATTATTATTATCATTATTATTATAATTTGATTATAATTATCATCATTATTATTATCATTATTTTATGATGATGACTATTATTATTATTATTATTATTATTATTATTTTTATTATTATTATTAATAATATTATTATTATTATTTTATGATGATGACTATTATTATTATTATCATCATTTTTCTTATCATTGTTAGTCATATTTTCATTATTATATTTTTATTACAATTATTATTATTATTATTATCATTATTATTATTATTACTATTTATGTTAATCACAGTCTCTATAAACTGGTGGTTTATAGTCTGTGTTTCGTGATTACATCCAGCTTTAGTAGAAATCCATCATTTCCCTCACTATATGTGCTGTCTTATGTATCCTAATCTCCTACACAAGTCCTGGGGCTATATCGGCTCCTACCTACATCATTATTGGTTGGAAAAGCCAAATGTGACTAGCCAAGGGTTCCAACACCGAAAGTAACCCAGTGAGGAAAGGGAATAGCAAATAAGCTTCAGAAGTTTAAACTAGCACCAAATGTTTTTTTATGTTTAAAAGGTTGACATAAATTTTTGTATTGTCTATATATGAAATATCTGTCTTAATGATATTAATGCTTTTGAAATATTTAATTTTAATTGTTCTTTACTTCATATATCGTTTATTTATTTCCATATTTCCTTTCCTCACTGGGCTATTTTTCCTTGTTCAAGCCCTTGGGCTTATAGCATCTTGCTTTTCCATCTAGGGTTGCAGCTTAGCTAATAATAATAATAGTAATAATAATAATAATAATAATAATAATAATAATAATAATAATAATATGTAATGAATAATAAAAAATGAACAAGAAATGTACGATATTTTAAAATAAGTGTCAACATTAGAAATAGATCAGTCACATATAAGCTATAAAACGAGTCTTATGTCAGTTATATCAATCACAATAGCAAATCCACTTTAAAACCAATAATGTATAATGTATGATCGAAGTTCAAACCATAAATATCTGAACAAGATATCAGCTTTGATGGGATTTAATCTCTCCCTGAGTTATAGATGTAGGAAATAAGTGAAGACAGTATTACCAATTGTCACTATAAAAATGCAATTGCAAAGAATTCAAAATTTTGAGGACTCTAATACCAATGGTCAACTATAAGAAAGGAAATTGCAAAGAATTCAAAATTTTGAGGACTCTAATACCAATTGTCAACTATAAGAATGCAAATTGCAAAGATTTCAAAATTTTGAGTACTCTTATGCCAATTGTCAACTATAAGAAAGGAAATTGCACAAATTAAAAATTTTGAGGACTCTAATACCAATTGTCAATCTATAAAAAAAGGAAATTGCAAAGAATTCAAAATTATGAGGACCCTGATACCAAATGTCAACTATAAGAAGGAAATTGCAAAGAATTCAAAATTTTGAGGACTCTAATACCAATGGTCACCTATAAGAAAGGATATTGCAAATAATTCAAAATTTTGAGGACTTTAATTAATACTAATAGTCAACTATAAAAAAGGAAATTACACAAAATTCAAAATTATGAGGACTCTAATACCAATTGTCAACTATAAAGAAGGCAAAAATTAGTATCCGAGAATATTGTGACCCAAAAATCTAATTTTTGAGAGAGACTGATATTTTATACATTTTTTTTTTTTTTATTAATTTAGTATTTCTGGGGATGTGGGTAATGTGAATGTTATTCAGCGTTATTCAACGAGTTACATAAATTAATAGTCTATAAACAAAATATGATGACGTCATGAGTTTTAAATGATATATATTAGAAAATAAGCAGGTATCAGAAAAACGCCTACACTTGAAAAAACTAATTGCACAAAACTCCATGAATGATTATCTAAATATAATTAATTACAGTATTGAATATCTTGTATAATGATGATTGATACAATAATTTGATAATAAGAAAATATCTTAATTAGTACTATAATTCATGAGATATAATTGAAATACCTTTGCTAATAATAAATTGATGAGAGAGAAAATTAAAGTACCTTAGCTAAAGATAAATTGATGAGACAGATAATGAAAATACATTACCTAATAATAAATGGAGATTAATCTAAGATTTATTGCAATATAATAAGAGGAACTAAGAAAATGAAAAAAGAAAATAAGACAATACCTATGAAATGTAAATTGTCTTTAAGCAATGGCATGAGATTACAATATCTATGCAATACATAGAATTTATGTTCTCCTGCCTTGCTCGACCCTTGTT
>NC_090757.1:47515026-47525026 GCF_036898095.1 Palaemon carinicauda | reverse complement strand
GGGAAATTGAGAGATATAAGAAAATCTCATCAATACTGTGAGACTGTTACCTAGGTATATTGATGGTGGGAAAGGGCTCAGGACAGGAGAGCTTTAAAATATTGAAAGAAACATCAAGTTTATTAACCCAAAATGTTTATGCTTTTATGGGTTCTCTCTCTCTCTCTCTCTCTCTCTCTCTCTCTCTCTCTCTCTCTCTCTCTCTCTCTCTCTCTCTCTCTCTCTCTCTCTCTCGCTTTCACAAACACACACACACACACGCACACACACATATACATATATATATATATATTTATATATATATATATACATATATATATATATATATATATATATATATATATATATACATATGTATATATATACATACATATATATATATATATATATATATATATATATATATATATATATATATATATATATATATATATATGTATATATACATATATATATACATATATATATATATATATATATATATATATATATATATATATAATTATTTATATATATCTATTTATATACATATATTTGGATGCGTATATCTATACATATGTTTGTGTACGTTTGTGTAATTATAAGTATGTATAAGGAAATTAGTCTTACTTAACCTATATAAAAAAAAAATCCTAAGCTGTCAAACTAACATATAGTATAATAAAAAGTAATGATTCCCTTATACATTCCCTTATCAATTGATTAACCCACTTATCATTCCCAATTATCTAATCAACGAATAAAACACTTTTACATCACCTTAAAAAATATATAGCACATCTACATCCAGTTTCCGAACACGAATGGAACTATCTGATTTAAAACAATGAGATAAAAAAAAATAACATTTAATTGTTGGTTTCCGCTTTGAGCAGCATATACAACTAAAAAATATATATTATATCTACATCCAGTTTCCGAACTCGAATGGAACTATCTGTTTTAAAACAATGAGATAAAAAAAAATAACATTTAATTGTTGGTTTCCGCTTTGAGCAGCCTGGCTGCAAGGTAAATAAACACGGGATCGCAATATGCAATTCTAATGTAATCCAGCATCCCATTGCGTTATTCGCCCTCCCCAGAGATCAGATTGCTGCGAGAGTACTTGAGATGAGAATCCACAAAGGGAAATGCTGTGCAAATACAGGATGAAGATGTGTTACCGGGAGGTTATACACAATGGAGAGGCATTATTATTATTATATATATGATATTTCAACATTATTTCATATCTCCAAATATTAATACACCAATATTCTTTCATATCGAATTAACAATATATAAAAAGGGTGATTTTTTTCAATGTGCATCAACCCTATGCAAGATTCGAAAATATCCATTTTTAATTTTGGTAAAGAAGAGAGAGTTTTTTTTTTCTTTATCCTGCTATCAGGGAAGATATTATACACAAAGGAGAGGCCTTATTATTATTATTATTATTATTAATATTATTATTATTATTATTATTATTATTATATACATGATATTTCAGCATCATTTCACGCATGACTATTTCATATTTAAAAATATTAATACACCAATATTCTTTCATATGGAATTAACAATATATAATAAAAAAGTTATTATTATTTTTATATATATGATATTTCAGCATAATTTCACTCGTGACTATTTCATATTTCCAAATGTTGATACACCAATATTCTTTCATATGGAATTTACGATTTATTATAAAAAGTTATTATTATTATTATTATTATTATTATTATTATTATTATTATTATTATTATTATTATTATTATTATTATTATTATTATTATTATTTTATACATGATATTTCAGCATCATTTCACTCATGACTATTTCATATTTCCAAATATTAATACACCAATATTCTTTCATATGGAATTAACAATATATGATAAAAAAAGTTATAATTATTATCATTATATATATGATATTTCAACATGACTATTTCATATCTCCAAATATTAATACACCCTATTCTTTCATATGGAATTAACAATTTATGATAAAAAAAGTAATAATTATTATTATTATATATGTGATATTTCAGCATCATTTCACTCATGACTATTTCATATATCCGAATATTTATACACCAATATTTTTTCATATGGAATTTATGATTTATTATAAAAAAGTTATTATTATTATTATTATTATTATTATTATTATTATTATTATTATTATTATTATTATTATTATTTAACATATGTCACAAATGACTATTTCATATCTCCAAATATTAATACACCAATATTCTTTCATATGGAATTAACAATATATAATAAAAAAAGGCATTATCATTATTATATAGATATATGATATTTCAACATGACTATTTCATATTTCCAAATGTTAGTACACCAATATTCTTTCATATGGAATTAACAATATATAATAAAAAAATTATAATTATTATTATTATATATATATGATATTTCAACATTATTTCACTCATGACTATTTCATATTTCCGTATATTAATACACCAATACTCCTTCATATGTAATTAACATTATATAATAAAAGAAGTTATAATTTCCGAATATTAATACAACAATATTTTTTTCATATTGAGTTAACAATATATAATGAAAAAGTCATTATTATTATTATTATCATTATTATTACTATTATCATTCTTATTATTATTATTATTATTATTATTATTATTATTATTATTATTATTATTATTATATATCAACATCGTGTCGCTTAAGACTATTTCATATTTCCAAATATTAATACACCAATATTCTTTCATATCGAATTAACAATATATAAAAAGGGTGATTTTTCAATTTTGAATTTTGGTAAAGAAGAGAGAGTTTTTTTTTTTCTTTATCCTGCTATCAGGGAAGATATTATACACAAAGGAGAGACCTTATTATTATTATTATTATTATTATTATTATTATTATTATTATTATTATTATTATTATTATTATATATGATATTTCAACATCATTTCACTCATGACTATTTCATATTTCCAAATGTTGATACACTATTATTCTTTCATATGGAATTGACAATATATGATAAAAAAAAGTCATTATTATTATTATTATTATTATCATTATTATTATTATTATTATTATTATTATTATAGACATGATATTTCAGCATCATTTCACTCATGACTATTTCATATATCCAAATATTAATACACCAATATCCTTTCATATGGAATTAACATTATATAATAAAAGAAGTTATTATTTCCGAATATTAATACAACACAATTTTTTTTTTTCATATGGAGTTAACAATATATGATAAAAGAAGTCATTATTATTATTATTATTATTATTATTATTATTATTATTATTATTATTATTATTATTATTATTATTATTATTATTATTATTATTATATTTCAACATCATATCATTCATGACTATTTCATATTTACAGATATTAATACACCTGCATTCTTTTATATCAAATTAACAATATATATAAAAAAGTGGATATATGTAAGAGCGCATCTATCCTAGGCAACATTCTAACCTATCCTTTTGGGGATAGGAAATATTTTTTATCTATTCAGCTATCAGGGAAGATGTAGGTAGATTTTGTCTCTTATACATAAGCGCGATCTATCTAACTTATTTCTTGGTTTGAGATCTATCTGAACGCCTATCAATCATACTGTTTAAAAGGTAAGATTTAAACATGTTATTATTCAAGGTAGTTTTATCACTAATTCACTCAAATACCAAGCCATAAATGCTCTTCTGTATCAAACTCAATATAAAGTTCCTTCCTCTTGTAAGTCGGTCTAAGAAAACAATCTCTCCTGAATATATTTGTTCTCATGTCAGCATTGCATTCATGCACCCCCACACGCAATGCATCGCTAAGCAAATGTTTGCACATGGAAGATAAGTATATTTGTTTTGACATTGTAATAAAAGGTTTCGCTTTTGCTCAAACCTGGTTCCAGACTCGACAAGATAATAACTGTCATCTTGTGTGAATGAATTGCATATTTGTGTGAGGGACTAAAATGCGTTTATTGATTCGGCACATCATAAACACGATGTTTATTCAAATGCCGACAATCAAAACAAGGCATTAGATACTGGTGTTGGTGGGTGTATGATTTTGCGTTTATTATTATTATTATTATTATTATTATTATTATTATTATTATTATTATTATTATTATTATTATTATTATTATAATAATGATAATAATAATAATAATAATTATTATTATTATTATTATTATTATTATTATTATTATTATTATTATTATTAGCCCAGCTACAACCTCATTTGGAAAAGCAAGATGCTATAAGCTCAAGGGCTCCAACAGGGAAAAATAGCCCAGTGAGGAAAGGAAACAAGGAAATAAATTAACGGTATAAGAATTAATGAAAAATCAAAATGAAATATTTAAAAAAACATAAACAGCATTAAAAGTGATAATTCAAATATGTTTCAATTTTGATATTTCAAAGTTTTAATATTTCTGTTTCTTTTGTCAAATCTCTCATTAGCAAAGATAACTTTTAAAAAAGAATAAAGAATAAAAAAATGTAAATGTTTTTTTGTAAATTCCAAATACTTTTTTTTATCTGAAAGTTACTTTCTTAAAAAGAAATGTTTCTTGTTAAGCTTCCTAGAATTATTCTTATATTTTACTTGATGTGTGAAAACCATTACAGTAGCTATCTTGCGAAAGCCTAGCTAGTTAAAAAAGCATCTTTTTTGTAAAATTTCTTAGAAACACAGTAATCTTTTATCTCATGTTGTGGCAATAATAGTAGACTACATAATCCTCAAAATGAGAAAGATATTTTATTTCTCTAAGCGATGATATGTGTTTATATAGTATGTTAGTATTATGAGCTATGCTGTCTTTTAGAAATTTTGTTTCTTCAGTAGTTTTGAAATAAGTTAAAATTTAAAGACACATGTGTAAGGACTAGTCAATAACGAAATTAGTAACAAAAAATAACTTAAAATAACCACGTTAGTATGAAAAATAACTTATATGTAAGGATTAGTCAATACGAAGTTAGTGACAAAAAATAACTTGAAATAACCACGTTAGTATGAAAAATAACTTTATTCGGTTTTTCTTAGTTTAACTAATAGTATGAAAAATAACTTTATCATTTTTTCTCTGTTCATCTAATTTTGTCTTTTACTCATATTATGTTATCTTTCTGTCGTAAAGTAAAATTTGATAAACACGCCAGTAATGGAAAATAACTAGCTTAGTTTTGTTTGTTATAGTTGCAATAACACTAAGTTTGAGTGGAAGATTAAGTTATTTTTTTTTATTTACATTATATAATCTTTCAATTTTAAAGTGAAGAGGAATATACATAGCGTCTTATATAACGAGCACAAAAAAGGATATATATATATATATATATATATATATATATATATATATATATATATATATATATATATATATATATATATATATAGATATATATATATATATATATATATATATATATATATATATATAAATATATATATATATATATATACATATATATATATATATATACATATATATATATATATATATATATATATATATATATATATATATATATATATATATATATATATATATATATATATATATAAAGTAAATAAATCAAATATGGAAAGATATTATCTCAAGTCCATGAAAAAATAATTAAAAAGTGACGGGGATTATATACACCACCATCTTTTATAACGAACACGAAAATGGATATATCTATGTGAAGGGAAAATAAATAAATCAAACATGGAATGATATTATCACGACTCCATGGGAAAAAAAAATGATGGCATAAAAACGTTAACGCCATGATTATCTGAAATCATCCAGGGAAAAAATATATTCGTTCAGTTCGTTGAATAACTTGTTTTGATGGTAAAAAGGTAAAAATAATTCAACAAAAAAGATTTAAAATTGATGTGGAGACTTTTTGAATCCACATTCAATAGTATCTTTTTCTTCTCATATAAAATGAAAATAATTCTGATCATTTCAATATTACAAAATGATAAAATTAAATTATACACTTCATTACTTCTCAATTATTTTATTTATTTTCCTATTCCCTTTCCTCAAAGGGCTGTTTATCCTTGTTGGAGCCCTTTTGCTTATAGCATCCTGCTTTTCCAAGCAGGCTTATAGCTTAGCTAATAATAATAATAATAATAATAATAATAATAATAATAATAATAATAATAATAATAATAATAATAATAATAATAATAATAATAATAATAATAATGTATTAGAAATGTTTTGGTATTCCCTAAAACTAGTATATTCAAGATCAAATTTCCCGTACAACAATTTCTTTCTGATATGATATTACAAAAATAATATTATTGATTATAATGTTCATAGTATTCCTTATGAATTTATGAATGGTGAATATAGAATTTCAAACAAAATTGAATTTGAATGATAAAAGGAAAACCCAATTTATCATTATTGTATATTAGAAAGACGTGAAAACAATCTTCAGTTTCATCTTAGACTCCTCTGTCTTTTAGATATATTTTAATATTATATAATCTTTATATAAAGTTTTTAGGGTTTGTAGTGGCCGATGTGGTAACGTTCCTGACTGGTGAACGCCAGATTGGGGTTCGAGTCCCACTCAAACTCATCCAGTTCCTTTGGTCGCTGCAACCTCACCATTCTAGTGAGCTCAGGATGGGGGATTTGGGGGAACCTATAGGTCTATCTGCTGGGTCATAAGCAGCTATTACCTGGCACTCTTTGGTCCTAGCTTGGGTGGAGAGGGGGCTTGAACGCTGATCATATGTATATATGGTCAGTGTCTAGCGCATTGCACTGCTTGCTATGATAATGTCACTGCCCCGTGCCTCTGCTATTCGCGAGCGGCTTTAAATCTTTAAACTGGAAATTATAGTTACACTAAATACTGTTGAATATTAGACTTGGTCATGAGTTCCATAAGTTTCTCAATCCATCCATCTAGTTAATATCTATCTATTCATCTTTCATCTATCTCTTATAGGAAATGTCAATGGATATTTCAGCTGATTATCTTATAATAAAAATTAAGAAATCTGTAAAGTAATTCAGATAGTAAAACAATTAAAATATGATATGTTATCAGTGTCAAAAGAAATCTATATTGGATTCATTCTTTTGATAAAAATTCCTAAAGAACATATCATACATCCAAAAACAAAACTAAAGTAAATCAACTCCAAAATTGAATCCTTCAAAACAAAAGATCTAAACTAATCTCCCATTGATTCAAAACGTAAGTTACCCCACAATCTGAAAATCCTTCAATAAAACATAAAATCCTTCAGTATTCATTCTTTTGATAAGGTTTCCTAAAGAATACCTAATACATACATTAACTAGACAAACTCCAGACTTGAATCCTTCAAACTAAAAGATCCAAACTAATTTCCCATTGATTCAATTCATAGGTTACCCCACAATCTGGAAATCCTTTAAGAAAACACAAAAATCCTTCAGTATTCATTCTTTGATAAGGTTTCCTAAAGAATACCTAATACATACATTAACTAAACAAACTCCAGACTTGAATTCTTCAAACCAAAAGATCCAAACTAATCTCCCACTGATTCAATTCATAAGTTACTCCCACAATCTGGAAATCCTTCAAGAAAACACACAAAAAAATCCTTCAGAACTATGTGGAGCATAAGGTAATATCCCTGAGAGGCAATAGGTTAAAGAATTCAGCTTCGGGGGATCCTTATGATAATGTCAGCGGGGAAAAGACTTTCATTCTTCTCGAACAAACATCCGAGACCTTTCCCCCAGAGGAAATCTATTTACATAGGGACCGCGTGTAGCTCCTGAAGGTGGAAACCGTAATGGAGGAACAAGGACGGAAGCTGGAGGGTGGAAGGGAAATATAGAGCTGACTTCCACTCTTTGTGTGTGTGTGTGTGTGTTTCGTTACCATATCAACGGACTGTCAAAGAGATTACGTTATTAATCGCTTGGAAAGATGATTAAAGCAGTATTAGCTTTCATTAATCTGTGTTTAACATTCTCAGTTTTCCTAGTGACTTTTATATTCCAGTGTTTAACGTCGAAGGGATAATCTTCAGTTTTAAGAAATGCTGGATAATTTTTATTACTTCCCAGGTGAGACAGATTTTTTGTTTCTTTTTTTTTTCTTTGTATAATTTCTTGCCAGATGAGATAAAAAGTAAAGCATTTAATAACCAACTTCCTTATATTCATTTTTATTTTAAAGTAAATTAGATTCACAAGCTCTGAATTAGTTTGTTATTACTTTAAATTTAATATAATTAAATATAATAAAAAATTTACTGAAATAATTTATGGATGCTCATGAGCTTATTTTCTAATGATCTAATTCTTCCCATATTCACACTAAAGCTTATATTAATAAGCCTACTATTCTTCATTTATATTTCTGATAAAATGTCCCAGTGATTTTCACATTCATATCCCTATATACTCAATGTATGATCTTTTACGATAATTGACTGAATATAAAAAAGATTGATTATGATAAGAAAATGATCGTTTAGTTTATGATAAAGGGGCCCCTGGGCTTATAGTATCCTGCTCTTCCAACTATGGTTGTAGTTTAGCAAGTAATAATAATAATAATGATAATAATAATAATAATAATAATAATAATAATAATAATAATAATAATAATATTAATAATAATAGAAATAATAATAATAATAATAATAATAATAATAATAATAATAATAATAATATTCTAAACCCCTTAAACGTTATAAATACACAAAAGGAAATATTAAAAAAAAAAGAAATATATAAAAAAGTAAGATGACAAATACACCCAAGAAAAAAAAATAAAACCATAATAAATCAATTAAAGAAAAAAGCGAATATTCTTCACCATTAGACGAGGAAAACACAGGACTGCATATTTCATCCCCGGTTAAAACACTTTAGTAATTAGCGAAGGATCAAACAGTAAATTTCATAAAGGGACATTAAGCGATCTGGCAATTCGTCTCCCTTTGAGATATTACCTGACACAAAGAGGCTTCGGTCTGGGCACACAAGACTTATTTGTATTCTGTGAATTCGTTAAGAATGGGGAATGGCAAATGCTTTTTTGTTGACCAGGCAGACATAGTCTTTTTATAGTTTATTTATGACATATTTGTTTTTGATGTTGTTGATAGTTTATTATATGACATGTCTGTTTTGACGTTGTTTCTTATTTTAGAATGATTTATTGTTAATTTGTTCTCTTCATTTATTTATTTCCTTATTTCCTTTCCTCACTGAGCTATTTTTCCCTGTTGGAGCCCCTGGGCTTATAACATCTTGCTTTTCCAACTAGGGTTGTAGCTTGGATAGTAATAATAATAATAATAATAATATCGCAGTAGTTTTATTGTGTCATGGAATGGAGCAAATAGTCGGTTTGTTTAAGTTTGTAGGACTATTTCAATACATATATGACATTTATGTAAACTTATACGTGCATACAAATTCATATATTGTATGTAAGTGTGCTGGCATATATATAGGCCTATATATATATATATATATATATATATATATATATATATATATATATATATATATATATATATATATATATACATATATATATATATATATATATATATATATATATGCATGTATGTGTAATTCATATATATACATATATATATATATATATATATATATATATATATATATATATATATATATATGTATGTATATATCTGTATCTATATCTATCTATCTATCTATCGATCTATATATATATATATATATATATATATATATATATATATATATATATATATGTGTATAAATATATATGTTTATACATGCGTGTGTATTTCATATATATGTATATATATATACAGATATATATATATATATATATATATATATATATATATATATATATATATATATATATATGTATATATATATGTGTGTGTGTGTAATTCATATATATATGTATATATATAATTATATATCTATATA
>NC_090757.1:47486307-47499526 GCF_036898095.1 Palaemon carinicauda | reverse complement strand
ATTTCGCAGCCACGGATAAAATCTCCAGCTTGAATTACCGTCTCTCCTCGCTTTTATGTAAATGAAAATTATTTCATTTTACAAAATTACATCAATAGATAGATTGATAGATAAATAGATAGAGAAATGGGTTCCGTTGTCTTCCACTTCAAACTACTACAAACATAAAATTCACCTTTTCCACTTTACGAAGAACATCAAGGATTACGTGCCTAACATCATTTCGCAGCCAATGACAAAATCACCAGTTCAAATTACCATTTCTCGTCGCTTTTATGTAAATGAAAAATATTTTCATTTTACAAAATTACATCAATAGATAGATTGATAGATAAATATATAGAGAAAAAGATTCTATTACCTTCCACCTCAAATTGCTACAAACATAAAATTTACCTTTTCCACTTTAGGAAGAACATCAAGGATTACGTGCCTAACATCATTTCGCAGCCAATGACAAAATCCCCAGTTCGAATTACCATCTCTCCTCGCTTTTATGTAAATGAAAAATACTTTCATAATACTAAATTACATCAATAGATAGATAGATTGATAAATAGAGAAAAAGGTTCTCTTGTCTTGCACTTCAAATTACTACGAACATAAAATTCACCTTTTTCCACTTTACGAAGAACATCAAGGATTACATGCCTAACATCATTTCGCAGCCAATGACAAAATCACCAGTTCGAATTACCATCTCTCCTCGCTTTTATGTTCATCTTTGTGATCTCCTTCTCGCGAGACTTTGAAACTGAATCGATTAAGGAGAGCATTTTTCCGATTCGCGTCACGACCTGAGTTTTTTTCTTTTGAGTTGCGTGAGAGATTCACTGGCGATATCAGACACTGAATGCGCTCAATTTAGCCCCGGATTTTCTGTCTTCGGCTATTTTCTGCGTTGGATTTACGGTGGACGATAATTTCCGGTATGAAATTTATGCGGGTACCAAAGTGCTGAGTACTTGAATTTATGGAAAATGTAAATTGCAATAAATGATTAGTACTTTATTTTGCATAATATGTAAAATAAAGTGGTAATTATTTAAATCATCTATATATTCGTAGAAAAAAATTTCTTTAGCAAACACAAAATAAAATATTATACTTTGTCTTTTTTTTATTTTTCTCTAAAAAAATATTCTGCCGAGCAATGTGAAAGAGAGGGAGAAGGAACACACATGCATTTTATGTATATATATATACATATATATATATATATATATGTATATATATATATATATATATATATATAAAGAGAGAGAGAGAGAGAGAGAGAGAGAGAGAGAGAGAGAGAGAGAGAGAGTTTTTCCCTTTTCAAAAATACGTAGGAAAAAAATCTTAACTTCATTCTTTCATATCCACAATTATATTTCTGCGAGTCTTATGTTTTGAAGTTTATGAAGGCCGCTCATGAATGGCAGAGGCAAGGGACAGTGACATTGCCCTATCAAGCAGGACAATGCCCTAGAGACTGACCATATATGAATATGATCAGCGCCCGAGCCTCCTCTCCACGCAAGCTAGGAAACAAAAGGGGGGGGGGGGGCAGGCAATGGCTGCTAATGACTTAGCAGATAGACCTATGGGCTCACCCAAACCCCCATCCTTGGCTCACATGGATGGTGAGATTGTAGCGACCAAAGGAACTAACCAACTTGAGCGGGACTCGAACCCCAGCGTGGTGTTCACCAATCAGGAATTTTACCACATTGGCCACTTCAATCTTTCAACATTTTGGTTGCGATGTCATAGTATATCTGTGTACATAAACTATTAATTGCTATTAAAACATATAAACTATCATACGTCTGACTATGACCACTTGCTATGATTTGATGTTTACGAGCATTATTTTTCTTTTAGTTACACATTTTTTTTTTTCTTTTTTTTTGAGATATTCGTTACAGCCTTCGTCAGTTACAAAATATATTACGAATCCATCACTGGATACAAAAGCATTTTTTGTAATTTTAAAAGTTGAGAGTGATTAAAGATTATGATTCGAAGTCGAAATAAAAAAATTACTTTTCCATTTAGCTGTAAAATCTGACGTGAAAAAAATGGGTATAGTATGTTCTATAAATCCTTTTTTTTTTAACATTTCCTGGTAATTAAAACTGAGATCAGGGTAGCCAGTTTAACATATTTTCAGGCCAAGAAACCTCAAATTTTACCTTTTTTTTTTTAAATTGGTTGGCCTTAAGTAATATGAAAAAAAGGCGGGCCTTAAATACTATATATTTGGGCTTTTTCCACTATAGGGTTGGCCTTTTAAAGCTTCTGTTGATTAGAATTTGGCCTTTTTCTCATTTAGAAAACCTGGCAACCCTGATTCCCCATAATCTTTATTCTATACTCTATATTTCATATAAAAACCATAGCAACTCGTATTCATAGCTCGGAGCTTCATATGCTCCCAAATCCCCTGTCATTTTTTGTCAGCGAAAAAAATTTTAAACTTTAGTAAAAATGAGACCAACGTCAGCTGCATATCAGCTCTTGTCAATACGCTTCTAGTTTATCTGATAATGTACCTTTAATTAAATATAAAAGTGAAAATTCAAATAAAGATAACATAACGGGGGCTGGGACCATTAAATAAAATTTCCCATAAATATTTTACCGATGGAATTCTAAACCCTTGGATCGGAAGAGGTTTATACGAAGGGTTGTGGTGGCCTGTTGGTAACGTCCTTGCCTGCCTGGTGATTGCCAGACTGGTGTTCGAGTCACGCTCAAACTCGTTAGTTCCTTTAGTCGCTGCAACTAGAAATATTTAATATATATACAGTATCAATGGGGCTCTATAAGGCACCTACAAAATGAAAATTTCATAAAAGTACAATATGTTGAATATATAACTCTAATATTCAGAAGATTCTCTATAAATGAAATATATATATATATATATATATATATATATATACTGTAAATACATATATATATATATATACATATATATACATATATATACATATATATATGTATATACAGTATATATATATATATATGTACATATATATATATATATATATATATATACATATATATAAAGAGAGAGAGAGAGAGAGAGAGAGAGAGGAGAGAGAGAGAGAGAGATAATATAATTTGGGCTCTATAAGGCCACAACAAAAATGCCAATCTTATAACTAAAAAAAATACAATATGCTGAATCTATAACTCGAATCTTTAGAAAACCTTCTACAAATTAGATAGTTGATGTATATAATAGAATGATTGACAAAAGCTACAAGAAAACAGGAAAAACTATTTCTAATGCATTGCATCGCCCACATTCATTCCCGAACTGCTTCGGGCAATCACTTGGTATTCAAAGGCACACGCCTTGCTCGAGGGAACCATGAATAGGAAAGTGAAACATATTTGCAAGTGCTCAGAATTTAACTTAGATTCGTTTCAATCTTCCCAAAGGTTTCCATTTTCAGTTGATTCGATCATTTCTGGTCCCAATGTTTTTGGGGGATTTCAATAATGAAATTTTAGCTTCAATCATCCCAAAAGATTCCATTTTTAGTTAATTTGATAATTTCTGATCTGAATGTTTTTTTAGGATATCAATAACGAAATTTTAACTTCAATCTTCCCAAAAGTTTCCATTTTCAGTTGATTCGATCATTTCTGATCCCAATGTATTGGGATTTCTATAACGAGATTTTAACTTCAATCTTCCCAAAAACTTCCATTTTCGGTTTATTCGATCATTTCTGATCCTAATATTTTTGGGATTTCAATAATGAAACTTTAACTTAAATCTTCCCAAAAGTTTCCATTTTCGGTTGATTCGATAATTTCTGATCCCAAGGTTTTTTGGGGGGGGGGATTTCAATAACGAAACTTAACTCAAGGTTTGTTTTAAAGAATATTTTTAATATGAAGACATTGAGGAATGTCACACGTAGAATAATTAAAGTAGAAATATAAATATCAATGGGGTTAATTTAAGGCACAGGAAGTAGGGCAGTGGTTTCTAACCTATGACCTCATCTCCAAGATTCCTGTAGACAAAGGTGAAGAGGTATTTCAGTACCAAAAATGTATTGAAGTAGGTACTAACAAAAGGAAATATATGATATTGGATTAATTCAAATTCATTTACAAATATGTAATTATTAATTACTGTGTCATATTTATATGCAAGACATTTTTTCTCCTTATACAATACTTAAAATTAGGGTTGTTGTGGCCGATGTGGTAACGCCCCTGACTGGTGAACGCCAGACCCAGGTTCGAGTCGCGCTCAAACTCGTTAGTTTATTTAGTCGCTGCAACTTCATCATCCTTGTGAGCTAAGAATGGGGGCTGGTTTTGGTGGAGCCTGAAGAACTATCTGTAGAGTCATCAGCAGCCATTGTCTGGCCCTCCTTTGTCCTAGCTTGTGTGGAGAGGGGGCTTGGGCGCTGATCATATGTGTGTATGGTCAGTCTCTAGGGCATTGTCCGGCCATTCATCAGCGGCCTTTATGAGATAGCAAGGCTGGGATTAAAGTGGAAGAATTTACATGAATGTTTTCTGGACATTCATTCAAATAACTTGGTAAGGAGGACATATACCAAAATTTACTGCAAGTAGAAGCATAAATATTTATTTTATCTTTTCTCTTATGGTTTTGGTTTTTCCAGTTTGTCTTCAAGTCAACATTTTCATGTTTATTTTCATAATCATATTATCGGTATTGTCTCACTTTAGAATTACCTGTTCACAAATTTGCTGAATAGCTAATTAACTGCATGTTTCTTTTCTTTTTTAGATTTCATGTGAGGCATAAAACTATTGATAAGATTGGAACTCGAGATAATGATTAAAGAAATTTCTATTGTTCTGTTGTTATTGTAAGTATAAATGAAAAGAAATTATCGGACTGTATTCGGATAATGATGCAGTTTCTTTTTTCTTTGCATTATAGATAAACGCATGTATTAACGTCCGTCTTATCTCGAGAGTATTATTCTAGAATATATTATATATTTAGGAATATTCCATAGTTAGATACAATATTTATATGCTCTTGTGTTCATTAAAGCTCTCTGTGATATATTAGTCATTCAAATGAATACTTGGAAAACCGCCGGATTATTAGAAACTAAATTGTTGAATATGTGATATTATGTAGGTTATGGCTTTTTCATTATGTCTTATAAAACATCACCATTAAGAAATTAGAAAGGAATAGTTAGTAAATTTTGTTTTAAGGTAGAAATCTAGCTTTGTCTGCTGGAAGACTGTGCATGTAAGTGTGAGTGATTTCACGATTCTCTCTCTCTCTCTCTCTCTCTCTCTCTCTCTGTATTTATATATATGTATATATATATATATATATATATGTATATGTATATATATCTAGCTATATATATGTATATATATATATATATATATACATATTTATGTATATATACATATATATTGAATGTATATATACACACATATATATTTATATATATGTAAGTGTGTGTATATATATATATATATATATACACACATATATACAGAGAGAGAGAGAGAGAGAGAGAGAGAGAGAGAGAGAGAGAGAGAGAGTATAATTAAATTTTGCACAGCAAATCATCTTTCGCGTGGTGCAATATCGTCATTCTTCGCACTAATGACACCGAAGCATTTGCACCAATTCCCGAGATTACAATTACACCTCCTGAGGGAGGAAATTTAATGCCTGGAAATTAGTGGATTTACCCTGCAGCCATTGAGAGGACCGGAGAGCCTGTGCCTCGAATGCTCATGGCCTTGTTAACGAGCGAGAAGTAACAGAATTATCTTGGAGATTTGGGTGTCGGAGTATACCCGCGCTCTCTCTCTCTCTCTCTCTCTCTCTCTCTCTCTCTCTCTCTCTCTATTAGTAGTCTACGTTTTTATTGATATATGATGAGTCCTCCCTCTCTCTCTTAGTAGTCTGTTCTTATGTATTAATATGACAATTATCTCTCTCTCTCTCTCTCTCTCTCTCTCTCTCTCTCTCTCTTAGTAGTCGGTTTTTATATATATGATGATTCTCTCTCTCTCTCTCTCTCTCTCTCTCTCTCTCTCCTCCTAAATGTAAGACATATTCAGTGATATTTACCCATAATCAAATACAGTCTCTCTCTCTCCCTCCCTCTCTCTCTCTCTCTCTCTCTCTCTCTCTCTCTCTCTTTTAGGCAAGACATATACAGTGATATTTACTCAATCAAATTTAGTCTCTCTCTCTCTCTCTCTCTCTCTCTCTCTCTCTCTCTCTCTCTCTCCTAAATGTAAGACTTATAGAGCTATACAGTAATATTTACCCATAATCAAGGGCATTGTTTCAAAAGCATCTCTTTATATGATGCAGAAGATTTCCAATATAATTTTTATTCATTTTAATTATTATTCAATTGAACATTTTTCACAGGAATGTTAGAGTAATGATTTCATTTAGCTGAATATGTTCTATTTGTGTGACGTGTACAGTCATATAATTATTACCAATACTCGAAAATATGTTTGTAAAGCTTCTATTTATCTAATACAGAATTTATTCAATATTATTTTTATTCATTTTAACGAATATTAAATGTAAATCTTTTCACAGAATGTTAGATTAATTGAATTCGTAGTTTCAATATGTTACATAAATTTTTTTGCCGTCGAATTTTTCTGTATTCAATGATGTTTCTTTATGGCTATAAATTACACATATGGTACTTTTTCAAAATTTGAAGGTCGCTCATGAATGGCAGAGGCAAGGGACAGTGACATTGCCCTATTAAGCAGGACATTGATCTAGAGACTAACTATACATGCATGTGATCGGCGCCCAACCCCATTCTCCACCCAAGCCCGGACCAAGGTGGGCCAGGCAATGGCTGCTGATGACTCAACAGATAGAACTATAGTCTCTGCCTAACACCCCACCCCCACCATCCTTAGCTCACAAGGATGGTAAGGTTGCAGTAACCAAAGAAACTTACAAGTTTGAACAAGACTCGAACACCAGTCTAGCTATCACCAGTTGAGGACGTTACCGCATCGTCCACCACAGCCCTGTTATTATTATTATTATTATTATTATTATTATTATTATTATTATTATTATTATTACTAGCCAAGCTACAACCCTAGTTGGAAAAGCAAGATGTTATTATTCAATTAATCTGTTCTCATGCTCTTTTCATCTCGTGCCTCGAATAGAGCAGCCACTAAGACTTCTCTAAAATGTAAGAATGTGTTGGTCTTGAAAATAAAACTTTCTAATGTTAGAAGATGAAACAAGTTGATATTAGCGAGTCCTAAACCAAGTAGACAGAACGCTAAGGGAATGGGAGAAAAAAATTACAAACTCTACAGTGTGTACATATAAACTTTACCTCACTTAACTTAAGCAGTACTTTGAGGGATGGTTTAAGTTTTGGCCTTTGGTTATAGGCGGTTAGAACGAATTACATTGTTGGTTTTGTGGTCTAGACTCTGTCTGAGTACTGATGCAGTATCAGGTAAACCACTTTTCGAAGAAGTTACATTTATTATTATTATTATTATTATTATTATTATTATTATTACTATCCAAGCTACAACCCTAGTTGGAAAAGCATGATGCTATAAGCCCAGGGGCTCCAACAGGGAAAAATAGCCCAGTGAGGAAAGGAAATAAGGAAATAAATAAATGAAGAGACAAATTAACAATAAATCATACTAAAATAAGTAACAACGTCAAAACAGACATGTCATATATAAACTATTAACAACATAAAAAAAAATATCTCATTATTATTATTATTATTATTATTATTATTATTATTATTATTATTACTCGCTAAGCTACAACCCTAGTTGGTAAAGTAGAATCTATAAACCTAGGGGCTCCAACTGGGAAAATTGCCCAGTGAGGAAAGGAAATAAGGAAACCTAAAATATTTTAAGAAGACTATCAACATTTATAGACATGAAGCATTCACTGAAGATTTTATATGCAATAAGTACATGAAAAAAATCAGATAAACCAATTTTCGTATCAATTACCTTCAAGGATATAAAGCACTTACTGTAGAATTTTACATGCAAGTACATGGAAATATCAAACTGATATTATTAAATAATGCTTTATTGTTCTTTATTAAAATAAAAAATAAAACGTAAATATCCATCTTATATGTAAAAATATAATGCTTCAAAACACAACCAAATAATTTCAGAATAAGATGATAATTTAAAGATTATATAAATGAAAACTCTCTCTCTCTCTCTCTCTCTCTCTCTCTCTCTCTCTTTATATATATATATATATATATATACATATATACATATATATATATATATATATATAGCGAAACAACATTGTTCATGTTCCCAGTACACGCATATGGCTATTTTCCATGGGAGAATGTGACCATACTTTTGGTGAATATCTATAATCAACTTTTGAATTACAATAATCATCGCTTCTGCTACACGAGGTCGGGCGCAGTTACTTTTCCCTCTGGATTCTAGACCTCCTAGATGCAATTCATCATTTCTTTATTGGACTTTTCTATGTCACTGATGTAACGCCCCTTGTTTAAACCGAACCGGAATACGTCTGAAGGTTTAAAGGCCACTCGTGAATGACAGTGACAAGGATCAGTAACAATGCCTCTATGTAGCAGGACAATGTCCTTGAGACTGACCATATATACATATGATCAGCGCCCAGGGCCTCTTTCCACCAAAGCTAGGATCAGGAAGGGCCAGGCAATGGCTGCTGATGACTCAGCAGGTAGATCAGCGCCCAGGCCCCTTTTCCACCAAAGCTAGGACCAGGATGGGCCAGGCAATGACAGCTGATGACTCAGTAGGTAGATCAGCGCCCAGGCCTCTTTCCACTGAAGCTAGGACGAGGAAGGGCCAGGCAATGGCTGCTGATGAATCAGCAGGTAGACCTATAGGCTCCCCCAAACCACCTATCCCTAGCTCACAAAGAAAATGAGGTTACAGACACTAAATGAAACTATAAACAATGCCACTTATCATATATACATATGATCCACACCCAGGCCCCCTTTTTTTTCCCTAAGGACCAGGACCAGGAAGGCCAGGCAATGGCTGCTGATGACTCAGCCAGTGGACCTGTAGCTCTCCAAAGCTCCTAATCCTTAGCTCACAAAGATGGTGAGGTTGCAGACACTACATGAAAATATAGGGCTTGAGCAGATCTCTAACTCTAGCCCAGCAAATCGCCAGGCACGGACGTTATCAATGGGCCACCACAACGTCTCAGGAGCATTCTAGTGTCTAACGTAGTCTTTACTATCAGATATACGCATCACAAAGTTTGAGAATTTGTTGAATAAAATTACTTACGTTTCCTTTAGTCCTCCGAGAGCAGCGCTGTTCTTCATCACCTGTGGCACTGCCATGTTAGGCCTATCGGAGGCTCTAACCAGTCCTTTTGAGGATACCATCGACTAATGGTGGTTCTAACTCCATTTATCAATGGAAGGTAGGATAGGACGCGAAGGACCCACTTCAAAAGGTTACTAGGATTTACTTTTCGAAAAATATTTCTTGTAATAGGTCAAGAAATCTTCGTATATTATATATGATTCTACGTGTATGACAATAAAATTTCATGTAACTTAGAGTTTTACATGATTTATGTACTGTATTTATTAGATATATGAAACAATATCACGTTATACATTTCTACACATTAGGATAACATTAAAATTCTAATCTACCTCAGTGCTTCATGTGACAATCATACTTCATTTATTAAATATGTAATGTAATATAACAATATCTAGATATTTTCTAAAATCTAAACAGGATAAGAATTAGGATAACGAATTAATGTACCCAGTTGCTTCACATAATTACCATATTGTATTGATAAATATATACTATAATACCATGTTGCACATTTCTACACATATCTTCTAAATTAAGAAATTGGATGGCAATTAGGATAACGAATTAATGTACCTTAATGCTTCACATGATTATCATATTGCATTGATTGAATATAAACTATAATTTCATGTTTACATTTCTACACATTCGGATAACATTAAAATTATAATGTACTTTAGTTTTCCACATGATTTACAAAGTAAATTTATTAAATATGTCCTATAATATCGCATTATACATAATATTCTCCAGAACAAAAGAATTATATATTATTTTACCATTCTGTCAAAACTCCTCATATCCAAAAAAAAAAAAAAAACAAAGAATATATACTATAATATCGTGTTATACATTTCTACACATTCTAACATTAAAATTCTAATGTACTTTAGTTTTCCACATGATTTACAAAGTAAATTTATTAAATATGTACTATAATATCGCATTACACATATATTTTCCAAAACCAAAAGAATTATATATCATTTCACCATTCTGTCAAAACTCCTGATAACCAAAAAAAAAAAAAAAAAAAAAAGAATATATACTATAATATCGTGTTATACATTTCTACACATTATAACATTAAAATTCTAATATAATTTAGTTTTCCACATGATTTACAAAATGAATTTATTAAATATGTCCTATAGCATCGCATTATACATATATTTTCCAGAACAAATATATATAAATATATATATATATATATATATATATAAATATATATATATATATATATGTTATATATATTTATATATATATATATATATACATATATATATATATATATATATATATATATTATTTTACCATTCTGTCAAAACTCCTCATAATGAAAAAAAGATTATAGAGAAGAAATTCCAATTTCAAGCATCATTATTTTCCCATTTCCTCGAGCTAAATGGCTCACGACCAGCCAACCAGAGTGTCAATGACTAGAATTTCTCGATCTTTTCCAAACTTGGATTTATGGACTAATTTCCTTGATAACAGTCCGTATCAACATCAGGAGTTGGAATATCAGTCGATTCTAACTTTTTTTTTTTTTTTTTGAATTTTGTAAACAATAGAATTTAATCACAGGTCGTCTACGAAACGAGAATTATAAATTAGCTGTCGATTTTAATATTAACTTGGGAACTTTAAGTCTCTCTCTCTCTCTCTGTCTCTCTCTCTCTCTCTCTCTCTCTCTCTCTCTCTCTCTCTCTCTCTCACGTATATGCGTGCATATACACATATGGTTATATATTCTTAACTGAAGCTTCTTCTGTTTTGTTGGAACTATATACATACATTTATCCCTATTCTGTTTTCCTTAGATTTGGACTTGAAAACGAAACATTGAACTATCTGTTCTCTCTCTCTCTCTCTCTCTCTCTCTCTCTCTCTCTCTCTCTCTCTCTCTATATATATATATATATATATATATTTGATACAGTATATATGTACAATGTTTATATACACACACACACACACACACACATATATATATATATATATATATACACACACACACACACACATATATATATATATATATATATACACACACAAACACAACCATAATAATTTCACGGTTTCCCCTAAATACCCCAAAACCGTGAAAATTAATACATTCATATCAGTATCCACAGTAATTTCATTTTATCTGATTAGTAACAAGCATCGTAAATCACTCGGGAATCATTGTATTTACATCTCATTAGTCGTGAGGTAAATTTTATCTCCGGGCGATTCATTGCTTAATTCAATTGTGAGATATACGAAATATACATCATATAATTTTTCACTTCTTTGTATTTTGAGAACCGAGGTGGAAATATTATTAATTGGACTGATTTATTCTCAGGTAATTTCTAATTATCTCTTTTTTTTCTTTTTTGGTTTATTTTCTTTATATCTTTTATGTTTTGTAATTAGATAAACAGAACATACAATAATTTATTGCGATATTGGCTTCGTTAATTATTATTCAATTTTTATCTTACTCTTTTCTTGAGGCATAACATCTTTATTCGTCTCTATTTCATACTAATTATCCTCGCTTCTCCCTATTTCTCTTTTAATATTTAGTATTTCCCATCTTTATTATCATTCGATTTTTTATATAATTCTCTTGTTAAGGTATATTACCTCTATTCCTTTTTATTTCATCCTAATTATCCTCGCTTCTCCCTATTTCTCTTTTAATATTTAGTATTTCCCATCTTAATTATCATTCGATTTTTATATAATTCTCATGTTAAGGTATATTAAGTCTATTCTTTTTTATTTATTCCTAATTATCCTCGCTTCTCCCTATTTCTCTTTTAATACTTACTATTTCCCATCTTATTTATCATTCGATTTTTATATAATTCTCATTTTGAGGTATATCTCATTCATCATTCTTTCTTTCGACATAATTATCATCGCTTTTCACAAATACTCTTTTATTAATAATTATTATTATTTCCTATCTTAATCATCATTCGATTTTTCATAATTTTCATTTTTAGCATATATCCTCTATTCTCTTCTATTTTGACATAATTATCATCGCATTTTACTTATTCCTTCTTATTATTTCGTATTTCCCATCACAATTATCATTCGATTTTTATTTAATTCTCCTTTTTATGCATATAACCTCATAATTATCCTCGCTTCTCCCTACAGTCAATTTCTTTTAATGAAGCGCATTTGCACCGACTCGCCCGGTGCCATTTTAGCTCTGAAAAGTTTCCTGATCTCTGATTGGTTAGAATTATCTTGTCTAACCAATCAGCGATAAGGAAACTTTTCTGAGCTAAAAGGGCACCGCTGCGAGTCGGTGCAAACCTGCCTCGCTAAAAAAAAATCACTATAATTCCCTTTTATCATTTCATATTCCCCATTAAGAACTTAATCAATATTGAAAAAGGATATAACTAGTTCCTCTTACCTTATCATAGCTGGAATATATACCTGGCCATTACTATCAAATATGGAAGAGGTAAAAATCGATACAGCTAGATTGGCTGTCCTGTCAGACACATTATTACTTCGAGAGATTTCATTTCAACATTTTACCACCTAACCAGTTGCCGGAAATTGCAGATAAGATGTTAAATATGATGTTAAGGGATTAACAATATGGAGAATGGTTAACCTCTGATAGTGTTATCGTGCAAATTACAGAAATTTAAAATATGCTGTTGAAAAAATGATAAGGAGAAAATTTAACCTCAGAGATTTATGTGAATACAAGTTATCAATTAAAAAAATATATAGCAAAATGTGCTAGAAATTTAACCTTATGGTGGGGGTAAAAGGGTTAATATTTCATGTTTCCTTTTATCATTTTCCCGCCTCTCTTAAC
>NC_090757.1:47469955-47475807 GCF_036898095.1 Palaemon carinicauda | reverse complement strand
TATATATTTCCAATGAATTTTATACATACATATATAATGTACACATACGTTATGTATATGTATATATATATATATATATATATATATTTCCTATGTATCTTATACATACATATATAATGTATACATACATTATGTATATATATATATATATATATATATATAATTTATATATATACATATATATATATATATACATATATATACATATATATATACATACATACATATATATATATATATATATACAGTATATGTATATATATATATATGTATATATTATATAATATATATATATATATATATATACATATATATATATATATATATATACACATATAAGCAATGTAAATATCTGCATATCAGTTAACAGCCAGGAAATCTCTTGCTCCAAAACGAGGGTCTTCATTGCCATTACCAAACGGGGAAAAAAACTTGCTCGTAGACCAATAGTTACGGGAAGTTGTAGGTAGGAAGAACTTCGAAGCAAGGCATACGATATACGCGGTGGAAGTTCGAAACTTCATCTCAATCACGCATGTGGAAACTTTCCTCGTAACCGTGATAACTTTGAATGGGAGACAAGTTGTTTACTCAGTATATTTTTTTTCATGGTAATTTCTTCTTTTTGAAGAATGTATAAACTCTTTAATTGGAGGATTAACTTGTTAGATAAAAGTCAAATTATAGTTTTATATTTTGTTTCCATCGTCTGTAATCAACAATATATGATCATATCGTTTTACCTATGAATGATGTTTAATATTTTTAGACGAGTCATTACATCTAAATTTCTAACATGTAGAAATTTATCATCCTTACCATCTGCCCTAACTTTATATTGAACATGAAAAAATCAAATATATTATGTCCTCAGTATGTATATATATATATATATATATATATGTATATATATAATTATGTATACATATATATATATATATATATATATTATATATATATATATATATATATTTATATGTATATGTATATAAGTATATGTATATATATATATATATATAGTATATATATATATATATATATATAAATATGTATATATAGTATATATATATATATATATACATGATATATATATATATACATGCATATATATATATATATATATATGTATATATATATATATATATATATGTATATATATATATACATATATGTGTGTATATATATATATATATATATATACATATATATATATATATATATATATATTTATATATATATATATATATATATAATATTTAAATACATGTGTGTATGTGTGTTTATGCCTGCATTTCTATGTTTCTCATTACTATCGTTCAGTTGACATTACCCTTCAGAAAAGTCACCCTCATAAGTGTATACCCTAACATTTCAAAGGAACGCCTCACGTCTGTTCAGTAAACAGTAAACAAGTAAAGGTAGTCCGAAGCCCTTGTTCTATCCACTTTAGAACTGACCTTTGCAAAGATAAAGCGAGACATTACGGTACGTCCTAGCTCGGGAAAACGTCGGGGTTATCTCGTGTTTCACTGTAGGAGATAAAAAATCTGTGAAACGATGGATAACAGGCTTCAAAGGGTCGCTGTATTACATAAGCTGTATGGAAATAGCATTGTTGAAAATAGGTTTCAGATATTGTAATAATAGTTCGGTTATTTATAATCTTATTTTTTTTTAAATTGTTTTAATTCTTATTTTGTTATTTATTTTCAGATATTATAATAATACTTTAGTTATTTTTTTTTCTATGGTTTTGATATTTTTTTCTTATTTTTTTTAAATTGTGTTCATATTTATTTTAATTGTGTTAATGTTTATTTTTTTCATTGTGTTGATATTCATTTTTCTAATTGTTTTTATATTTATTTCCTTATTTTTAATTGTGTTGATTTAGGTTAGTGATAATTACTAATTATTTTCTTTTTTTTATTGTGTTGATATTTATTTTCTTATTTTTTTTAAATTGTGTTGATTTTTATTTTAATTGTGTTGATATTTATTTTTTTTCATTGTGTTGATATTTATTTTTCTTATTTTTGTAATTGTGTTCATATTTATTTCCTTATTTTTTTATTGTGTTGATTTTAGTTAGTGAGAATTTCTATGAAAAGAAAAAGATATTTTATACTTGTAGTTTATAATACACCCTGTGGTATAGTGTATGGTAATCCCAGTTCCAAAAATATTTTGTAATAATATGACAAGCGAAAGAAAATCATATTTTCGTTATTTTGAAAGAATGGCTTTCCTAATGGAAGCGCACAGCGTAAGTTTAGGAAGAAAAATGTAGTAGTTATTACTGATATGAATATAGAATAAATGGAAGTATATATATTTATATATATATCTATATATATATATATATATATATATATACATATATATATATGTATGTATGTATATATATATATATATATATACATCTGTAAAGTCTAAAACGTAAAAGAAGTAATATTTACAAATGATATAGATATGAATTTCTCTTTTAAAGAAGGGAGAATGGAACAATAACGCCCTTATCCACCGTGACATTTGTAAATCGAATTACTGTAAAAAAAGAAACATACAATATATGACAAGGGTTGTTATATCCTTCCCCTTCTGTGAACGAGAGTAGGATAATAGGATTTCAGATGTCCTTTGAGTACCGTGTCAGCTTAGGTAGGCCACGCTCTTGACATTCTAACATTAAAAAGAAAAAAAAAAAGGTAAAGGTTATCAGAATAGGATTTTAGATGTCCTTTGAGTACCGAGTCTGCTAAGGTAGGCAACGCTCTTGACATTTTAACATTTAAAAAAAAAAAAAAGAAAAAAAAATGTTATCAGAATAGGGTCAGTTTCATTAACAGATATCTCTTCGTTTCGAAAGGCCACTAGAGAATTTAAATTTCCTTCCAATTCGTGCATTCGGAAGTGAGGTGAAAAAATCTTAACTCTGTTCTTTGGCTTTTACCTATGTGAATTATCTACACTGGAAAGGTGAGAGAGAGAGAGAGAGAGAGAGAGAGAGAGAGAGAGAGAGGGAGAGATGTCGCTTGGAACAGCCAGTGGATGAGGCCATAGCTTCTGAATCATGGTCTTCCACTATCTTGGGTTAGAGTTCTCTTGCTTGTGTGTACACTTGGCCAGACTATTCTATCCTATTTCTCTTCCTCTTGTTTTGGTAATTTCTTATAGTTTATATAGGAGATTATTTTAATATTGTTACTGTTCTTAGAATATTTAACTCTGTATCATGGTCTACCACTATCTTGGGTTAGAGTTCTTTTGCTTGAGGGCACGTTTGGCCACACTATTCTATCTTATCTCTCTTCCTCTTATTTTATTAAGGTTTTTATAGTTTATATAAGAAATAATTATTCTAATATTGTTATTGCTCTTAAAACTTTTAATTTTTCCTAGTTTCCCTTCCTCACTGGGCTATATAGCATCCTGTATTTCCAACTGAGGTTGTAGCTTATCAAGTAATAATAATAATAATAATAATAATAATAATAATAATAATAATAATAATAATAATAATAATAATGATAATAATAATAATAATAATCCCCCAGCTTGAAAGAAATGTTTAGGTTAGGAACATATATAAAATAGAAATATGATTTAATGGAAATCAGAACCATTTAAAGCACTAAATTTTTCATGTTTACCTTTTTAAAATTAACATTATCTAAAATGGTCACACTTTATTATTGCACTATTAATTAATGTTTATGTGCGTTTGTTAGATCGTGTGTCTGTCCAAATGCGTATGTATTTTTTGCCAGCATTACTATCAATGCGGGTAAGTTAAATGATGTAAATTATATTTAAATATCAATTAGCAACACCAGGAAAAATTGTAAAACGAATGCTCAGTAAATCTGACGCCCTATGACAATCATTTTCAAGTACAATTCTTTTATACATTTCATGATATCGTAAAGTGAGATAGAATAGATATATTTATCGTGTAATTGAGAGTAGAGGCTGCAGTAAAATTATTTTTCTAAGCTAAATTGATATTCCTTTTTATTATCCTCTAAAATACTGTCATGATGATTGGGATATATATAATAGCTACAGCACAGGAAAATAATTACTATATAATAAATAAATGAATATTATATTCATGCATAAGGACTAAAACAAACACGGATGTATCGTGACGGATGAATTATATATATATATATATATATTTTATATATATATATATATATATATATGTACATATATATATATATATATATATATATGTATATATATATATATATATATATATATGTATATATATATTATTTATATATGTATGAATATATATATAATATATATATATATATATATAAACAGACATATATATTTATATAAATATATATATATATATATATATATGTATGTATATGTATATATATACATATATATATCTATATATATATATATATATGTGTGTGTATATATATATATATATATATATATTTATATATATATATATATATATATATATAACATACATATACATATATATATATACATATATATATATATATATATATATGTATATATTAAATAAATGAAAATGAAGGAAAGAATATTAGGAATTTCCACCCAGTAACCAAAGGGCTTAATTACTTGGAAGGGGTCATTAACTAAACGGCCACTCAAGATCTGGCGAGCACCCAAGTACTCATTAAAGAAAAATTTCTATCGAATATTTTTTTTCGAAGAAGTCTTCAGGAATATATTATGTACGCTTATTTACCTAAAGAGTGGGAAGTGGAGACGTTTTCATGAAGACTATTCTCCAAGTATTATTTGTTTTATTTATTTCTTTTATGGGTCTCTCTCTCTCTCTCTCTCTCTCTCTCTCTCTCTCTCTCTCTCTCTCTCATTTAAAACTTCATTTCGGTCAATCATATCAATTATGCTTTACACTCAATCTAATACCTATAGTAAATACTATTCTTGAGTACTCTTTTCTCTTATATGTTTTCTCTCTCTCTCTCTCTCTCTCTCTCTCTCTCTCTCTCTCTCATTCAATTAATTCATTCTTCTTCACATTCAATCTTCTACCAGTGATAGTAAATACTACCCATTGAGTACTTTTTTCTCGTATTTGATTCTTTTGTGACTTTCTCTCTCTCTCTCTCTCTCTCTCTCTCTCTCTCTCTCTCTCTCTCATTCAATTAATTCATTCTTCTTCACATTCAATCTTCTACCAGTGATAGTAAATACTACCCATTGAGTACTTTTTTCTCGTATTTGATTCTTTTGTGACTTTCTCTCTCTCTCTCTCTCTCTCTCTCTCTCTCTCTCTCTCTCTCTAACTCAATTAAGCCAGCCATATTCATTTTTCTACACATTCAATCTTATACCAGTAGTAAATACTATTCTTTGGTCTCTCTCTCTCTCTCTCTCTCTCTCTCTCTCTCTCTCTAACTCATTTAAGCCAGCCATATTCATTTTTTCTTCACATTCAATCTCATACCAGTAGTAAATACTCTTTTTGGGCTCTCTCTCTCTCTCTCTCTCTCTCTCTCTCTCTCTCTCTCTCTCTCTCATTTAATTAAGCCAATCCTATTCATTCTTCTTCACATTCAATCTTCTTCCAGTAGGGACTCGCGATCTTCAACGCTATCCATAAATTGTTCTGGCGTGAAATTCTCCTTTGCATATCATCTCACTTACCTTAAGACACTTCTCTCTGCCAAGACCTCTCTTCTTTGTATCAACTTCTTGATTACAGCCTTTTCTTATACTTCCCAAGGCATAAAAATAATGATATTGCCACATGTGTTTTTATATATATTCTCACCTGCTGGGCTTCATATGCAGAAGCTTGAAATTCTCTCACCATAAACAGCGTTTTTATG
>NC_090757.1:47462455-47467455 GCF_036898095.1 Palaemon carinicauda | reverse complement strand
GGTAAAGTCGTCTTTGCTAAACACGCTTTTGCTAAAGACGTTTATGGTAAAGACGTTTTTAGTAAAGACGTTTTTGCTAAAGACGTATTTACTAAAGTTCTTTATGGTAAGGGCGTTTTTAGTAAAGATATTTTTGCTAGAAACGTTTTTGTTAAAAACTTTTTGCTAAAAAACATGTTTGGTAAAGACAGGTTTGCAAAAAACGTTTTTAGTAAAATTTGAGACTGGTCAAAATAACCAAAATACAAAAGAAATCTTTAGAATAATTTCATGGATGAAGTTTGCGAAGTATCATACAGATTTGCATTTTATATTTGAATTTGGATAACATTTCGGTACTTTGATAACAAGTTCTGTCACTTCAAAAATTCTTTTTCATGTTATATCCTCCTTTCTATTTTTTTTGAACAACATTGCCTCAAAATTTAGAATAAGTAAAGATAAGTTTAAATTTTAGTATTTTCGTTTTATCACTCCCAGAAATTCTTTGTTAGAAAGTTGGAAATTTCATTTAGAATAAATATTTGATACAAGATTAATGAATGATTTTTTTATTGATATCTAAATATGTACTTTATATTGGAATTTATATATGCATTAGACGAAGGAAAGGGAAACTTTTATAATATTCATTAACATTCTCAACCAGTAAATTAAGCATGAGTTAAATTAGTAACTCATATGGAATTATATTAAAGTTAAATATTTGATACAATATTATTGAATGATAGTTCAAGAATATCTAAAAATATACTTCATATTAGGGTGTATGTACCCTTCATAATATTAATTAAAACTCTCAACCAATAAATTAAGTTATTATCCAGCATGAGTCAAATCAGAAAGTAACTCATATGTAATTACATTCGAGGTAAATTGAATGATACAAGATTATTAAACGACAGTTCGGTTATATCCAAAATTATACTTCATATTCAAGTTTATATACCCTTCACAATATTCATTAACATTCCCCAGCAATAAATAAAGATTTTATTCAGCTTGAGTCAAATTAGCACGTAACTCATATGTAATTACATATAAATTAGATGTATTATACAAGATTACTGAATGATACCTCAATAATATCTAAATATATACTTCATATTAAAGTTTATCTACTCTTTACAATACTCATTAACATTCTCCACTAATAAATAAAGAGATTATACACCAAAAATAAAATTATTAATGAACTCATATGCAATGCTATTCAAATTAAATATTTCATCCAAGATCATTGAATGATAGTTTTAATAATATCTAAAAATATACTTCATATTAGAATTTATTTCCCCTTTACAATACTCACTAACATTCTCCAGCAATAAATAAAGAGATTATTTAGCATTTGTCAAATTAGACATTTAGAAAGTAACTCATATGGAATTATATTCATGTTAAATATTTGATACAAGTTGATAGCTCAATAATATCTAAAAATATACTTCATATTCAAGTATATATACCCTTCACAATATTTATTAACATTTTCCACCAATAAATTAAGTTATTATCCAGCATAAGTCAAATTAGTAAGTAACTCGTATGGAATTATATTCATGTAAAATATTTGATACAAGACGATAGTTCAATAATATCTAAAAATAGATTTCATATTCGAATTTATGTACCCTTCACACAATATTCATTAACATTCCCCAGCAATAAATAAAGAGATTACCTAGCATAAGTCAAATTAGCAAGTTAGTAGGTAACTCATATGGAATTATATTCATGTTAAATATTTGGTACAAGTTGATAGTTTAATAATATCTAAAAATATACTTCATATTCAAGTTTATATACCCTTTACAATCTCATTAACATTCCCCAGCAATAAATAAAGAGATTATTTAGCATTATTCAAATTAGCAAATCAGAAAGTAACTCATATGGAATTAAATTCATGTTGAATATTTGATACAAGATGACAGTTCAATAATACCTAAAAATATACTTCATATTCAAGTTTATCTACCCTTCACAATATTCATTAACATTTTCCACCAATAAATTAAGTTATTATCCAGCATAAGTCAAATTAGTAAGACACTCATATGCAATTCTATTCATGTAAAATATTTGATACAAGACGATAGTTCAATAATATCTAAAAATAGATTTCATATTCGAATTTATCTACCCTCCACAATATTCATTAACATTCCCCAGCAATAAATAAAGAGATTATCTAGCATGAGTCAAATTAGCAAATTAGAAAGCAACTCACACGCCTTCCATAAAACAACCGAAAGAAATGTCCCTTGTCCAACAAGTCTAGTTTTTCTCCTTTGGGGAAGCACATATGACTACGTTCAACGATTGCAGGTCACGAAACTTCTTCATTTGGGGAAGGTAATATAATCTGCGTTGGTCTTTCCTTTGTTTCCGAACCTTCCATATCTGTCCAGTAAATTCCTGCCTTCGTTTTCATCAAGAAAAGGTTTTGTGCCAGAAATGAACTCATGTAAAACAAGCATTTTTTTTTATTATTATCTGTTTCTTTATTTTTACTTTTTTTTCTTTTTTTGGTTCTTTTGAAGCACTTCATTTGGCATACAATTTTTGTGTTAAGGGTACTTTTATAACTTTTATAAATGTGTGTGGTGATTAAGGGCTTATTATCATTACTATTATTATTATTATTATTATTATTATTATTATTATTATTATTATTATTATTATTATTATTATTATTATTATTATTATTATTATTACTTGCTAAGCTACAGCCATAGTTGGAAAAGCTGGATGCAATAAGCCCGGGGGCTCCAACAGGGAAAATAGCCTAGCGAGGATAGGAAACTGGAAAAATAAAATATTTCAAGAACAGTAACAACATTAAAATAGGCATTGTCTATATAAACTATAAAGGGTTTATCAAAACAAGTGTAAGAGAAATTAGATAGAACAGTATGCCCGAGTGTACCCTCAAGCAAGAGAACTCTAACCCAAGAAAGTGGAAGACTATGGTACAAAGGCTATTAAAAGACAGTAAATACGCCTAAAATAGGTAATTTTTTTTTTTTTTTTTTGGCTTCGAAACTCTTCATTTAGCAAACAATTTTCATGCCAAACACAAACTCATACCTTTAAAATCTATGTTATAATTAGAGGCTTATATAAAGACAGGGAATAAATTTGAAATATATAACTTGAAGTAGATATTAGAAACATATAAAATTTTCTATTAATGTTTCTGTTCTTCTTTTATGGAAGAAAAAATCAATCTATGATATAACAATATTAGAATTTCAAATTCTTACATAACCTAATTATTAAACTCCTTAACTTACAGGTTATGGTGGCCGATATGGTAACGTCCCTGACTAGTGAACGCCAGACTGAAGTTTGAGTCCCACTCAAACACGTTAGTTTCTTTGGTCGCTGGGGGTCTATAGGTCCATTTGCTGAGTCATCAGTAGCCATTGCCTGGCCCTCCTTGGTCCTAGCTTGGGTGGAGATGGGGCTTGGGCGCTGATCATAATACGATCAGTCTCTAGGGCATTGTCCCACTCGATAGGGCAATATCACTGCCCGTTGCCCCTACCATTCATGAGCGGCCTTTAAACATTTAAACTGCAGATAATTTGATATTTGAATAATATAAAAATTAAAGATCATTACTTAAATAAATTAATGATTAGTTTTAATTTCACTGTCCCTTGCTCCTGCCATTCATGAGTGGCCTTTAAACTGCAGATAATTTGATATTTGAATAATACATAAATTAAAAATCATTACTTACCTAAATTAATAATGTTTTAATTGTGATTAATTAAGAATTTATATCAATTAACAGCCAACTCAACTACACGAATATATCACACAGTATCAGACCTTTCAGCAGTTCCTCTTTACTCCGCCACCAAACTTAGAATTATGATGGTAGTACCGGGTCACAAATCCCGTTAAAATTATAGTATTATGAGGGAATGTCAAAACGACGCCCCGGATCATTAATCATACTTTTACGGGGACCGGTGATTAAAGAGGAAGTTGAATCCCATTACTGGTAGGCTACACAGTTGATATAATCCCATTTCTAGTGGGCTGAAAATGTTACATTGCAGATCAAATAAATTCCTGCATACACATAGCTTTCCCTTAAATTGGATATTATATTATACAAATTAATTATATTAACTGTTTATATTTCAGAATTATTAACATAGATCTTCATTATCATCATCATCTCCTCAGCCCTGTAGGCCTGGATCTCCCAACTCTTCTGGTGCCTTGTGGAACGAAGTTGAACCTTTAGTGAACTAATCTTTCTTGGGGAGTGCAAAGAGCATGTCCAACCCAAACAAATAAAATAAATTCCTACATACACATAACTTTTCCTTATATTGGATATTCTTTAAAACAAATTGATTATATTAATTGTTTATATTTCATAATTCATAACTTATTATCATCATCATCTCCTCCTACGTCTATTGACACAAAAGGCCTCGGTAAGATTTCGCCAGTCGTCTCTATCTTGAGCTTTTATTTCAATACTTCTCCATTCATCATCCCTACTTCACCTTTCATAGTCCTCAGCTATGTAGGCCTGGGTCTCCCAATTCTTCTGGTGCCTTGTGGAACGAAGTTTAACTTTTGGTGAACTAATCTTTCTTGGGGAGTGCAAAGAGCATGTCCAAACCATCTCCATCTACCCCCCATACAGATAAAATAAATTCCTACATACACCTAACTTAACCCATAAATTGGATATTATTTTATACAAATCAATTATATTAATTGTTTAGATTTCATAATTAATAACATAGAACCTAATTATCCTCATCATCTCCTCCTACGCCTATTGACGCAAAGGGCCTCGGTTAGATTTCGCCAGTCGTCTCTATTTTGAACTTTTAATTCAATACTTCTCCATTCATCATCTTCTACTTTACCTTTCATATTCCTCAGCTATGTAGGCCTGGGTCTTCCAACTTTTCTAGTGCCTTGTGGAGCCTAGCTGAAAGCTTGGTGAATTAACCTCTCTA
>NC_090757.1:47449955-47457455 GCF_036898095.1 Palaemon carinicauda | reverse complement strand
TGTAACCAAAAGCAAAGGCCAAAGCCAAAGGTATTCCCTCCTTTCATCAAGTTACGAAAAGACCTGAGGTTCGGTGTGCCGTTTAAAAGGCGAGGATTGTCACGGCTGGTAGCTCCTGCGAGTTCGACCATAGAGAAATGTGTACTAAAGATTATATTCGAAAACATATACTCAGGTATGTTTCCTATAGAATGAATATACACATATGCATATGCTGTATTATGTGTGTAATTGTGTGTTTTTCAGAGGGCTATATGTAAATTGTTTAGAGGCAGGTGTACTAAAATGATATGAGGTTTATAAATACTCGAAAGCTAAACAAAGGACAATTGGCAGAGCAAATCTTTACCAGTTTCACTATAAAGAGATTTTATGGAATAGATGACACACACACATGCACGCACAGATACGTGCACACACACAAACTTTAAAGAGCCTACATTCACCTCTTGATCTTACCAATCAATGATTAATCATGTGAAAAAGGCAACTAAAATGTTAACTCACCTTATGATTGGATCAAGATATCAGCTGAAAAAAGCCAGTTAATCCAACCTTCGTTCTCAAAATAATCCTCATAAAAATCTAATAAAATAACCATTAAAGAGCCTGCATTCGCCTTTTCATCTTACCAATCCTCAATTAATCATATGAAAAAGACAAAAAAAAAAAAAAAAGCTTAACTGACCTTGTGATTGAATCAAGATATCCCCTGCCAAATTAATCACTGAAAAAGGTCTGAAGTAAATATCCAATTACCTTTGTCAGAGAAGTACGCAAATAACAGGTGACCTTTTACACCTTTAGACCGGAATCCATTGGCCTCTCACTAATTGGCAGCTCCAATAGAGCGCCAGCTTCACGCTCAAATAAACCAATACAAATGAAAAACTCAAAGTCTGTCTCTTTGTAGCCAAAAGCAAAGGCCCAAAGCCAAAGGTATTCCCTCCTTTCATCAAGTTACGAAAAGACCTGAGGTTCAGTGTGCCGTTAAAAGGCGAGGATTGTCACGGCCGGTAGCTCCTGTGAGTTCGACCATAGAGAACTGTGAACTAAAGCCTATATTCGAAAACATATACTCGGGTACGTTTTCCTGTAGAATGAATGTACATATGTGTATATGCTGTATTGTGTGTGTATTTATGTGTTTTCCAGATAACTATATGTAAATTGTTTGGAGGCGAGTGTACTAAAATATCATGAGGTTCATAAATACTCGAAAGCTAAACAAGGGACAATTGGCCTAGCAAAGCTTTAACAGTTTCACTACAAAGAGAGGATCTGGAATAGATGACCCACACACACATGGACGCACACACAAAACCTTTAAAGAACCTACATTCACCTTTTGATCTTACCAATCATCAATTAATCATGTGAAAAAGGCTAATAAACGATTAGCCCACCTTGTGATGGTATCAAGATATCCGCTGCAAAACAACCAGTAAATGTAACCTTCGTTCTCAGAGAATCTAACAGAATAACCTTCAAAGAACCTGCATTCATCTTTTGATCTTCCCAACTAATCAAATAACCTTTAAAGATTCAGCATTCACATTTCGATCACATCAATCATCAATCAATCATGTGAAAAAGGCAAATAATAGATTAATTCACCTTGTGATTGGATCAAGATATCAGCTGCAAAACAACCAGTTAAAGTAACCTTTTTCCTTGATATAATCCTCAGATAAACCTAAAAAAAATAGCCTTTAAAGAGCCTGCATTCACCTTTTGATCTTACCAATCACCAATTATTCATGTGAAAAAGGCTAATAAACGATTAGCCCATCTTGTGATTGAGTCAAGATATCCGGTGTAAACCAACCAGTTAATGTAACCTTTGTTCTGAAAATAATCCTCAGAAAACCTAATAAAATAACATTCAACGTGCCTGCATTTGCCAATTATCTTACCAATCCTCAATTAATATGAAAAGGTAGAATAAAAGCTTAACTCACCTTGTGATTGAATCAAGATATCCCCTGCCAAATAAATCACTGAAAATGTCTGAAGTAAATATCATATTACCTTTGTCAGAGAAGTCAGTAAATAACAGGTGACCTTTTACACCTTTAGACCGGAATCCATTGGTCTCTCACTAATTGGCAGCTCCAGTACAGCGCCAGCTCCACGCTCAAATAAACCAATACAAATGAAAAACTCAAAGTCTCTCTCTTTGTAACCAAAAGCAAAGGCCCAAAGCCAAAGGTATTACCTCCTTTCATCAAGTTACGAAAAGACCTGAGGTTCGGTGTGCCGTTTAAAAGGCGAGGATTGTCACGGCTGGTAGCTTCTGTGAGTTAGACCATAGAGAAATGTATACTAAAGCTTATATTCGAAAAGATATACTCAGGTACGTTTCCTGTAGAATGTATATACACATATGTATATGCTGTATTGTGTGTGTATTTGTGCGTTTTCCAGATAACTATAAGTAAATTGTTTAGAGGGGAGGGTACTAAAATAATATGAGGTTCATAAATACTCTAAAGCTAAACTAAGGACAATTGGCATAGCAAATCTTTACCAGTTTAATTATAAAGAGAGAATCTGGAATAGACGACACACACACACACGTGCACGCACACATACATGCACACACACAACCTTAAAGTGCCTACATTCACCTTTTGATCTGACCAATCATCAATTAATCATGTGAAAAGGGGGAATAAAAAGTTAACTCAGCTTCTGATTGAATCGAGATATCCGGTGCAAATGAACCAGTTAATGTGACATTTGTTCTGAGTATAATCCTAAGAAAATCAAATAGAATAACCTTTAAAGAGCATGCATTCATCTTTTGATCTTACCAATCATCAATTAATCACGTGAAAAAGACAAATAAAAGAACAACTCACATTGTGATTGGATCAAAATATCTTCTGCAACCATTGTCCTCGATATAATCCTCAGAAATTCTAATAAAAATAACCTTCAAAGAGCCTGCATTCACCTTTTGATCCCACCAATTATCAATCAATCACATGAAAAAGACAAATAAAAGATTAACTCACCTTGTGATTGAATCAAGATAACCCCTGCCAAATAAATCACTGAAAAGGTCTGAAGTAAATATCCAATTAACTTTGTCAGAGAAGTAAGTAAATAACAAGTGACTTTTTACACCTTTAGACCGGAATCCATTGGTCTCTCACTAATTGGCAGCTGCAATAGAGCGCCAGCTTCACGCTCAAATAAACCAATACAATTGAAAAACTTAAAGTCTCTCTCTTTGTAACCAAAAGCAAAGGCCCAAAGCCAAAGGTATTCCTCCTTTCATCAAGTTGCGAAAAGACCTGAGGTTCGGTGGGCCGTTTAAAAGGCGAGGATTGTCACGGCTGGTAGCTCCTGTGAGTTCGACCCATAGAGGAATGTGTTCTAAAGCTTATATTCGAAAAGATATACTCAGGTATGTTTCCTGTAAAATGAATATACAAATATGTATATGCTGTATTGTGTGTGTATTTTTGTGTTTTCCAGAGAACTATTTGTAAATTGTTTAGAAGTGAGTGTAATGAAATAATATGAGGTTCATAAATACTCAAAAGCTAAACATATGACAATTGGCAGAGCAAAGATTTACCAGTTTCACTATAAAGAGAGGATCTGGAACAGATGACACTCACACACACGCACGTACACATACACACACACACACATCACTTTTATACACACACACACACACACACACACATATATCTATATATATATATATATATATATATGTGTGTATATATATACATATATATATATATATATAAATATATATATATATATATATATATGTATATATACATATATATGTATATATATATATATATATATATGTATATATACATATATATGTATATATATATATATATATATATGTATATATATAGTTTTAAATATAGTTCTAAGAACATTATTTAGGGAAATATTCTCTTAAAACCCCAAGCACTATGGAAGAATTAAAAAACTAATTATATGATTTGGCACAAATGAATTCCCAGAGATTTCTTTAATATTTTAATAAGTAAATTTTCGTCTAAGGCAAATTAATAACGCAATACATATCGTAAAATGCATTGAAGTTGATAACATATGGACGTCTCATCATACTTTAAGCCATTAATCATAACGTGTGCCAGGAGATAAGACACTTTCGACCAATTAACTAAATTACTTTTGAATCCACATATTCCAATTACATGCTTTTAGATGTTTTCAGGTTTACAATAAGAAAGGGAATGAATAAGTATATCTTTGTATATCTCCAATAAGTATATCTCCAATAGATTCAGTACATTTGAGAACAAAGCCCTTAGAAGGATATTGGGATTTAAATGGCAGGACAGGATTAGAAATGAAACTACAAGAGAGGTTACTCGAGTGCCATATGTGGATGCGATCATGATGTGGGGTAGATGGAGATGGTTGGGCATGCTCTTCGTACTCCCCAGGAGAAATTAGTTCACCTAACGTTCAGCTGGGTTCCACAAGGCACTAGAAGAGTTGGGAGACCCAGGCGTACATGGCTGGGGGCTTTGAAGGATGAAGTAGGAGATGATGAATGGAGAAGAATTAAATTAAGAGCTCAAGATAGGGACGACTAGCTATACCTAACCGAGGCCATTTGCGTCAATAGGCGAAGAGATGATGATGGTGTATAACAGTCGCACAATAAAAATTCAGTTAAAAAAGCGATGAAAAATATATAAACATAACTCTAGCATGAAAGAATATTAAACAATGTAAACTCATTTCAATTTCTCTCGTTACATTGAGTTGAAGACACTTCACTCCTCTTCACAGTGTTTCATCTCCACATTCTAAAGATTCACATAAGAAAGAAACAAAGAAAGGGCTTTTATGTGACGTATTTCATGAAGAGCTATCTCATTTCCAAGTACTGTTTTTTTAATGCTTTTAATGACATTAGTGAAGAAATGACGCTGTAAAGAAAGTTTTAATGGCTGACCTGATTTGACCTACTAATTCTTCTTGGAGACAAAATCTCATCTTTTTTATGTATTGTATTATACCTATCAATGATTCGCAAGTATAATGAGTTTTCTTCTTCTTCTTATTCTTCTTCTTCTTCTTCTTCTTCTTCTTCTTCTTCTTCTTCTTCTTCTTCTTCTTCTTCTTATCATTATTATTATATTATTATTATTATTATTATATTATTATTATTATTATTATTATTATTATTATTATCAGTAGTAGTAGTAGTAGTAGTAGTAGTAGTAGTGGTGGTAATAGTAGTAGTAGTAGTAGTAATATTGATAATATCTATGTGGCATTTTAATTTTCCCTAATCTAATTGGAAAAGTAAAAACCAAAGTGAAGAGAGAATCTGGGAAAACTAAGGAAAACTGAAAAAGTAAAAACAAAAGTGAAGAGGAGAATCTGGGAAAACTAATGAAAACTGGAAAATTTTAAACAAAAGTGAAGAGAGAATTTGGAAAACTAATGAAAACTGAAAAAGTGAAAACAAAAGTGAAGAGAGAATCTGGAAACTAATGAAAACTGAAAAAGTGGAAAACAAAAGTGAAGAGAGAATTTGGAAAAACTAATGAAAACTGGAAAAGTGAAAATACCAAAGTGAAGAGAGAATCTAGAAAAACTAATGAAAAGTGGAAAAGTAAAAACGAAAGTGAAGAGAGAATCTGAAAAACTAATGAAAATTGGAAAAGTAAAAATCAAAGTGAAGAGAGAATCTGGGGAAAACTAATGAAAACTGGAAAAGTAAATATCATAGTGAATAGGAGAAACCGGGGAAGAGAAACGAAATAAAGATTGGAAAATTAAAAACCAAAGCGAAGGAGAGAATCTGGAAATCTAATGAAAACTGGAGAAGTAAAAACAAAAGGGAAGATAATCTGGAAAAACTAATGAAAATTGGAAAAATAAAAACCAAAGTGATAAAAGAATCTAGAAAACTAATGAAAATTGGGAAATTAAAAACAAAAGTGAAGAGAGAATCTGGGAAAACTAATAAAAACTGGAAAAGTGAAAACCACAGTGAAGAGAGAATCTGGAAAAACTAATGAAAACTGGAAAAGTAAAAACAAACGTGAAGAGAGAATTTGGAAAACTAATGAAAACTGGAAAAGTAAAAAACAAAAGTGAGGAGAGAATCTGGAAGACTGATGAAAATCGGAAAAAGTAAAAACCAAAGTGAAGAGAGAGTCTGGAAAACTAATGAAAACTGGGAAAATTAAAAACAAAAGTGAGGAGATAATCTGGAAAAATAATGAAAACTGAAAAAGTAAAAACAAAAGTGAAGAGAGAATCTGGGAAGGAAAACTGGAAAAAAGCTGGCAAATTAAAAACAAAAGTGAATGAGGAATCTGGAAGAAACTAATGAAAACTGGAAAAGTATAAACGAAAGTGAAGCGAAAATCTGGAAAACTAATGAAAACTGGAAAATTAAAAACAAAAGTGAAGAGGGAATATGAAAACTAATGAAAACAGGAAAAAATAAAACCCCAAAGTGAGGAGATAATCTGGAAAACTAATGAAAACTTAAAAAGAAACATCAAAGTGAATAGAGAAGGAAAGAACTGGAAAAGTAATAAAAATTGGAAAAGTAAAAAACCAAAGCGAAGAGAGAATCTGGAAATCAGTAAAAGCAAAAGGGAAGATAATCTGGAAAACTAATGAAAACTCGAAAATTGAAAACAAAAGCGAAGAGAGAATCTGGAAAACTAATGAAAACTGAAAAAGTACAAACAAACAGAAAGATAGAATCTGGAAAGAAAAAAAAACTAGGCCAAGCGGCCCATTAGTTCTCTACTCTACCCGCAGGGTGACTACAGCATTGCTGAACATGAGAGGAATTTCAAAATTCTGAAAAGCTGCCATGTAGCGCCAATCTCGTTAAATACGGCTCATAAGTCCCGTATACTCTAATGACCAGCCATTTCGAGCCATTAGCTATAAACCAGCGAGTGTGTGAGCTTAACTATCTGTCCGTCTCTGGATTATCAAACGACTTCTCTGATGCGAACGATTGAAAAAACACGTAGCATTTATGTTTGAGGAATGGGAAATGTATAATGCTTTCGGATGAAAGTGTTATTCATTCGATCTTTACATTTTTCATTTGGTATCAGTTATATTCATTGGATGATATATTGATCTGGAAGCGTTTTAAATGTTATAGGTGAACTCTGAGTAATGATCTTTCTGTAATTTGAGTCATCGGGAAGGGTTTTAAATGTTGTGGATGCATTCTGAGTAATGATCGTTGTGTAATTTTATGTAATTTTCCCTCTACTAGTTAAATAATTTGTAATTAATGCAAAAAATGTAAAAAAAAAAAAAAAAAAGGTAGTTATTATGATATCTTGAATCAGACTAAAAATTATTTGCATGACTAAATTACATCATATTAAGTCAATTGCATGAATTAGAAAACGCCAAATTGTAAAAAGAAAAAAAAGTAGTTATTATGATATCTTGAGTCAGATTAAAAATGATTTGCATGATTAAATTACATCACATCAA
>NC_090757.1:47424955-47444955 GCF_036898095.1 Palaemon carinicauda | reverse complement strand
GAAGTATAACTCACATTCTGGTAACCTACTTACATTTTAAAAAAGGGGACACGTGTGGGAGTACACAAATGATGTCTCCGTTTTTCTTTTTTCTATTTTCAAATTGGAATAAAGAAATATGAATAAGTTTTCCTCTCATTTTTTACTGTTTCATATGTATGTATGTATGTGTATATATATATATATATATATATACATATATATATAAATAAATATATATATACATATATATATATACATAATATATATATATATATACATATAATATATATATATATTATATATATATGTGTGTATATATATGTATATAAATTTGTATGTTTAAAATCGAAAAGGAAATAGGAAACACATGGTGGTACACAAAAGTTTCCTTTTTTTTTATAAAATCAGAATAAAAATATATGAATAAAGTGTTTTTCCTCTCATTTTTTACTGTTTTCTCATATATTTTTCATGTATTAAAAACCGAAAATGAATATTGGAAAAAAATGTGAATAAGTTTTCCTCTCAATTTTTACTGTTGTCCTCATTTATGTTTTTTGTGTTTAAATCGAAATAAATTATGCTACAGCTGAAAAAATAATTATTCTTTGAAACTTACATTCTGGGAACCTACTTACATATTAAAAGGAAACATATTGCGTTGATACACTTATTCTATTTTTTTTCAAATAAATAAATTTTGAAAAATCATGAACAAGCTCTCCTCTCATTGTTTACTGTTTTCCTCATATATTTTTTTTTTTTTTTGTGTTTAAACCAAAAACGAAATAGGAAACACATGTGGGGGTATACAAATGTTGCCTCTTTTTTTACAAAAATTAATGTTTAAAAATCATGAAAAAAGGTTTCCTCTCATTTTTACTGTTTCCCTCATATATCGTATGGATTTAAAACCGAAAATTAAAATAGGAATACCCATTACTCAAGAGGGGCATATAATTAATCGGGTTATCAATTTTCCTAATGGCCTTGCCAAAAGCTTTAATTTTACTTGAAACTAATTATCCTTCAATTAAAGTAAAGAAAATATACTATTCTTTTTATATACTAGATAGAATTATCCATTACTCTAAGTCGGGAATATAGCTAATCCGATTATTAATTATCCTAAATGATATTTGCCATAGGATTCAATTTACTTTTAATTAATCAGCCTTTAATTAAAGTAAACATAATGTACTATTCTTTTTTTAATACTGGATAGAAATATCCATTCAATTCGTACTTAAAATTAATCAGGTTTACTAACAGGCTATTAATTATCCTAATATCCTTGCCATCAGCTTCCATTTACTTGTAACTAATTAGCCTTTAATTAAAGTAAACAGAATATACTATTCATTTTTTTAATACTGGATAGAATTATCCATTACTTAAGACGGGAATATAATTAATCAGGTTACTAATTATCCTAATGATCTTTGGCAAAGGATTCCATTTACTCGTAATGAATTATCCTTCAATTAAAGAAAACATAATATACTATTATTTTTTAAATACTGGATAGAATTATCCATTCAAATCGCACTTGAAATTAATCAGGTTACTAATTATCCTAATGATCTTTCCCATAGGAACTCAATTTACTCGTAACTAATTATCCTACAATTAAAGTAAAGAGAATATCCTATTCTTTTTTTAATACTGGATAGAAATATCCATTCAAATCCTACTTGAAATCATTTATGTTACTGATTATCCTAATATTCTTGCCAGAAGGCTTCCATTTAATTATCATACAATTAAAGCAAACAAAATATCCTATTCTTTTTTTAATACTGGATAGAAATATCCATTCAAAACCTACTTGGAATGTCGCCAGATCTTGGAGAGTCAGTTAGCTAATGGCTACCAGCCTCGTAATCACTCCCTTGGGTCGATATACGAGGAGATTCCTCCTCGTTTTACGTTCACTTTTGTCGATTGATTCTTTTATGTAATCTCTTTCGGTGTGGGGCTTCGCTGTGATGCAATATTACTCTACTTCAGAGAGAGAGAGAGAGAGAGAGAGAGAGGAGAGAGAGAGAGAGAGATATTCGCTAGTTTTATGAAGTTCTTAACATCAAGTTCACCTGAGAGAGAGAGAGAGAGAGAGAGAGAGAGAGAGAGACATTCGCTAGTTTTACGAAGTACTTAACACCAGGTTCAGCTACGAGAGAGAGAGAGAGAGAGAGAGAGAGAGAGAGAGAGTTTCGATCAGCCATTGGTCAGTTTTAAGATGTATTTAATATCAGGTTCAACAGAGAGAGAGAGAGAGAGAGAGAGAGAGAGAGAGAGGAGAAGAGTGAAGATCCAGCCAAGATCAACTCAAAATCTTCCAAAAAAAAGAAAAAAAAAGATGATTAAAACTCAGAATCCGGTCGAGAAAAATTGCCTTCGTAAGATATAAATTCTTGCTCTCTATAATGAGATTGGATTTTCTTCCTAATTAAACTTCCTACTTATTTAGACTAATTAAGATATTGAGATGAAAAAATCATGACGGTTTTACATTCTATTGATCATATAAATCTTATATGCAAGATTTAAAAGAAGTTTTTAATAGGGCCTATTTTACTTATTATGTAATATGTATGAATAATATCACTAAATTTAGTAAACATTAATTATAGACACATTTTTTTAGGGACTTATACTCGGAACGTAAACTAATTCCTCATATTACTATAGTCAATTCTTTTAAGTGAAGCAGATTTGCACCGACCCGTAGCGGTGCCCTTTTAGCTCGAAAAAGTTTCCTGCTATTCTGATTGGTTAGAATTATCTTGTCCAACCAATCAGCGATCAGGAAACTTTTCCTAGCTAAGAGGGCACCCTTGCGAGTCGGTGCAAATCTGCCTCCCTAAAGAGAATTGGACTATAATACCAAAATATCCGAGATATACGATCGATAAAAAAGATATTTACAAATCTGTCTGTGATGGTACCCCAGATCTTTATATGTTCAGCTACAAATCTTTATTAATTATTTAAAGCCCCGTTTTATCAATACTATGGTAAAATAACCCTTTATAACATTCTTCCCTAGGTGAGGTATCCCTTAATCCTACGTTAAAATGTTTAAAAGTCACTCATGAATGGCAGAAGCAAGGGACAGTGACATTCCCCCTATCAAGCAGGACAATGCCCTAGAGATTGGTCACATATACATATGATCAGCACCCAATCCTCCTCTTCACCCAAGCTAAGACCAAGATAGACCTATAGGATCCACAAAACCTTCCCATTCATAGCCCACGAGGATGGTGATGTTGCAGTGACCAACGGAACTAGCGAGTTTGAGCGGGACTCAAACCCCAGTGTGGCGTTCAAGAGTCAGGAACGTTACCGCATCGACCACCACAACGTTGATTTGATCACTATAGAAAATAAATTTAATTTACACACATATATACTTAACTGTTACTCTTATGTCCCTTTGGTTCACACAAGGTCACCGAGCGGTTAAGCAAAATAAATACACTTCACTCTTTAACCTAATCTCACATGCAAGTTTGAAATATGGTCATTGAATGACATAGCATGTATTTTGAAGACACAAATAACATGACATCAGTTTATTTGATACGATAATTTCCCTGAATAAAAAGCAAATCTCTACTTAATCATGCAAAGGCAGACATAAATAGTTATTTCAAGCTATGCATAATATAATTCATATAATCTAATACACCAAGAGAATCAGATGGTATATAAGCAACCCCTTGTTAAGAAAATCTATTGTATAATTTCGACTTAATGGTTTAATGCATTAAAACTAACATTCACTTTAGAAATGACGAATGGATAACTCTTTGATCCTGGACTATTCTTTGATGTCAACATTGGTGATTCAGCAGGCGGTTGAATACATTCGGGTGACTACATGGAAATGATAATGTCTTATCATTTTTTTTTTCAGAATTTCTAACTCAAAGAGAGAGAGAGAGAGAGGAGAGAGCAGAGAGAGAGAGGAGGGGGGGGGGGGTAAGCAGGCTCTTTATCCACAGTTCCGTGATCCTGCTAGTGATTTGTAAAAGAGAAGAAGAGAGAGAGAGAGAGAGGAGAGAGAGAGAGCGAGAGTTACTATATCCACAGATATGTGATTCTTGCTGTTATGTGTAAGAGAGAGAGAGAGAGAGAGAGAGAGGAGAGAGAGAGAGAGAGAGATATTTCCATATCCCTACATCTGTTGCTGCTGTAATTTATAAAAAAGAGATATATAAACAGAGACAAATTGAGAGAGAGAGAGAGAGAGATGAGATGAGAGAGAGCGAGAGAGATAATGGAGTCCCTATATACACAGCACTATGCTGTTGTTATTTGCCACCGCGTTAGCATAGCCACTATGGACATCTGAGACACAAGCCTGTGTGTCTCTCCCAATGGTTATTCGATGCCATCTGTTAATTCCAACGCATTACACTTCATACCAGGCGACGTGTAATGCTAATGTCAGGAAATGGGCGAGTTGCTTTGATGTTATTAGCGCGGGGGAATGATGATGTTACACACTTGAAAGATGATTTGCTCTTTGAAATAACAGTTCTCTCTCTCTCTCCTCTCTCACTCTCTCTCTCTCTCTCTCTCTCTTATAAACAACAGCATGGATCACAGAACTATGTATGTTGACAACCCCTGCTTCTTTCTCTCTCTCTCTCTCTCTCTCTCTCTCTCTCTCTCTCTCTCTCTCTCTCTTTTTTTTTAAAATAACAGCAGGGTCACAGAAATAAGTATATAGAAACTCCTGCTTCTCTCTCCCTCTCTCTCTCTCTCTCTCTCTCTCTCTCTCTCTCTCTCTCAAACATAGAAACAAACAAAAGCACACTAAAATAAACAAAAAGATGAACTTTCACGAACTCGTAGAATCAAAGACAAATATATTTTGAATTCTCAACAAGCAACTCGTATAGAAATCTATGTTTACTCATTTATATCTGTTGTGACCAGTTTCCCGAAGCAAACAACAGCTCAGTAAGCTTACATTCTGTTGCTAAAACATTAAAAAAAAAAAAAAAAAAAAATTTTGCCTGTAGAAATAACAGATATAGTTCAGAAGTTAATCTGATACCCGTGATATTGTAAATATAAAGAGGAAAAGTCTGTTATTCACCTATACATAATTGGAAACAAAGAAGTTGAAGAGCATGAGAATTAATCTGCTGAGTCATTAGCAGCCATTGACTGGCCCTCCTTGGTCCTAGCTTGGGTGGAGAGGGAGCTTAGGTGCTAATCATATGTATGTGGTTAGTCTCTTGGGCATCGTCCTGCTTGACAAGGCAATGACACTGTACCTTGTGTTTGCCATTCATGAGCGGTCTTTAAAGTCTTTAATTTCAATATTTAAACTCCATGAACCTAACATTTTTTTTTTTTTTAGATATTTAAGCAAATTTGTATAGTCCTTGATTTTGGACTGTATTTATAAGTAGATCAAGTTTTTCTTTTAAAGCAACATCATACTAAATCTTAGATTTAATTATACAAAAACCTTCCGGCTATAAAGGTACTCTTGCTGTCAAAATATTAAAGTTGCTAAAAAAAAGAAAAGCATATTCATTTTGAAAGTATTTGCCATGGAGTGATCGCCTGCTAGCTTGCTGACACAAAATGCAACTTATGTATTATCATATCAATTATTAAAGTTGATATTTGAAAGGACCGTTTCCTGTTAACAGTGGGAGTATTCACAACGTTAGTTTTTTAGGTGTGTGTTTTTATGAAAAATTAATGATGCCTTCCAGTTCATTTTTCATTCATGCAATTGGATTCAGAGAAATATCTTTTATGCCATATCCACGAGAATAAATTCACTGTTTATTTATTTGAAATATATTGTTTTCTGTTTTAGTATTACCTCTGACATACATTATGGTATTGGATTCGTTTTCTCGTAGCTTATGTATTTTTAATCCTTTTTTAATATGTACAGTATATATACCATTTTACTTGCCTTTTAAGTGATTATATACTATTATATTTGATTTAAATTGACAAGATAACTATATAAATACCCATTTCTATTGTTACTTGACAGGAGCTTGTCCTTAAAGCATTTCACCATTCTTTAACAATCGAGTGACAATAATCTCCTTGTTACTTTGTAGAGTTCTTCCTTAAGTGAAAAGACGTGGAGGTTTTCATTCCATTTTTTTCTACAAGTTCTACTTCGGTCACTCAAGCAATGAGGTAAGTATTCATCTCTTTTTACACTTTTCATTACTACAGCGTCTAATCAGTCTGCATTGATTATATCAATAGGTTTATATGTCACGACTTCTACACTTATTTCTGACGAATTGACTTTGCCTTCAAGGTCTAGTATCTTTATTCTAAATTTTTTCCTTTGAATACTCTTCCATAATACTTAGTTTATATATATATATATATATATATATGTATATATTATATATATATATATATGAATATACACATATGTGTATGATATATACACACATATATATGTATGTATGTATGCATTTATATGCATATATATATATATATATATATACATACATACATACATACATACATACATACATACATACATACATACATACATACATACAAGCCCTCATTTATAATCTCCATGAAACCAAAGCAAACCAGTATATTGTTCCATTATTGACCTGATTATGACTAAAGAAATTCACTCTGCTTTGATGTTTCCATTATCTTAATTAGGCGTGAATCCAAACAAAACGTAATGGGGCGCATAATAACTTCGTTTATGATTCACAGTTGATATTCACCAAAAAAAAAAAAAGAAAAAAAAAAAAGTTAATGTCATATGAATAAATTCCAGTTTCTGTTGATTAAATACGCATATGCAAGATAATTCTTGAAAATTACAAAATTATAAAGAGAGATAATATCCTGCCATGTAAAATGCAATGCGTGTTCGTATTTATCAGACGTTTTAAACCACCGGCCTTTTGCGCAGCCGTCTCTCAGCTAACTATGTTTATGCTCGGAGATATTTCATCTGGAAAGGTTTAGATAAAGTTCAGTTTTATTCCAAGATTCTCGTTTTGATGCCTTGCTAAAGCTGACCAAGCGTAGCTAATTGCTGTGTGCTCATAGAAGCAGAATATTCTAGATAAAAATGGAAGAATAACGAGTGGAAGTTAATCGAACATGTGTGTACTTTGAAATGAAAAAATTGCTGAAGTTTAATTAGTGGTGATGTATTTGCATCTTCTTTCTTTCCATGTCGAGGAAAATTATTTAAGCCGTTACTGGTTGGGTGGAGATGGTAGTAAAACAGTAATATGCTTTGCAGTGGTATAGTTATTATTATTATTATTATTTTTATTATTATTATTATTATTATTATTATTATTATTATTATTATTATTAATATTATTATTATTATTATTATTATTATTATTATTATTATTATTATTATTATTATTATTATTATTATTATTATTATTATCATTATTTTTATTGTTATTATTATTATTATTATTATTATCATTTTTCCTTGCGAAGATAAACCCTAGTTGGAAAAGCAGGATGCTATATGCCCAGGGGGCTCCAACAGGGAAAGCAGCCCAGTGAGGAAAGGAAATAAGGAAAGATAAATCTTTGAAAAAGAATAACGGCATGAAAATAAATATATCCTACATAAACTATAAACTATAAAAACTTTAACAAAACAAGAGTGTATAAGGAGAAGAGAATAAGTAAAGAATAGACCAGACTATTCACTGTGTGTGTAGGCAAAGGGAAAATGAACTGTGACCAGAGAGAAGGATCCAATGTAGTACTGTCTGCCCGGTCAAGAGACCCCCATAAATCTCTTAGATTAATAAATCCCGGTACATTTCACGGGAAGATAAGAAGACGTATGACATCTGTACTCTGTATCATGTAAACCTTTGTTTTACAAATGAACAACTGTATGCAACGATCCATATAAAACAAAATAACTGAGCTTCTATAAATGTAATAGAAAACCTTTTTTATTAATTTTATTATCAAATTATATACAGTAGTTGTTATTCTATATGATTAAACTAAATTTAGGTCAGGGAGATATTGTTATATAAATCAAAATAATCAATTGATATCAAGATAAGTTGCTTGATATAAGCAAGCCTCAAAGTAAATGATAGAGAGCGGTAAGAAAATGAAATATGTCTTATGTGAAATACCACGACGTGCTATATAAATCTACGGACCAAATCCGCCTGATTTAACCACCTTGATTGACCCGGTGCTACGATCTATAGCTAAATGCTTTTAGCCACCGGCCTATAAGTGTCAGGATCAATTTGCAACTGAATCTCGTCATATGCAAATAGACACTCTAAATGGACACTTTTCAACGGCTCCTCTCCCATTCCGAGGGAAATACAACGCTACCTGATACTGCTTGGAGATTTCTAGTAATTGACACTAACTGCATAGAACAGACTATCATTAATAATGAGAAACTATGTTGTCTATGCCATACTCTGAAAGACATGCTGTCTGTTGGTTAATTGGAAAGCCGGCTAGGGAATGGATAGGAGTGTCCCTATGTAATTTCTATTAATTTTATAATAAAAAAATGTATATTCTTGGGTTTATCTAACTGCAACTAGAGACCAAATACCCTTTAACGTTTTAGTAATACCGTATAAAGTCATGATGAAAAAAGGGGGCTTATATTCATCAGTTTATCCAATTCCAGCAAAAGCCTTTTTATAGTTTATATACGACATATTTGTTTTTGACGTTGTTAATAGTTTATATATGACATATCGTTTTTGACGTTGTTACTTTTTTTAGAATGGTTTATTGTTAATTTGTTCTCATCATTTATTTACTTCCTTATTTCCTTTCCTCACTGGGCATTTTTTCCCTATTGGAGCCCCTTGGCTTATAGCATCTTGCTTTTCCAACTAGGGTTGTAGCTTGGCTAGTAATAATAATAATAATAATAAAAAGGCACAATGCCCTTTAACGTTTTAGTAATACCGTATGAAGTCATGATAAAAAAGGGGGTTATATTCGTCATTTTATCCAATTCCAGCAAAAGCCTTTTTATAGTGTATATATGACATATTTGCTTTTGACGTTGTTAATAGTTTATATATGACATATCTGTTTTGACGTTGTTACTTTTTTTAGAATGATTTATTGTTAATTTGATTTCATCATTTATTTATTTCCTTATTTCCTTTCCTCACTGGGCTATTATTCCCTATTGGAGCCCCTGGGCTTATAGTATCTTGCTTTTCCAACTAGGGTTGTAGCTTGCCTAGTAATAATAATAATAAAGAGGCAAAATGCCCTTTAACGTTTTCAGTAATACCGTATAAAGTCATGATAAAAAAAGAGGCTTATATATGTTAGTTTATCAAATTCCAACAAGAGACACAATGCTCTTTAACGTTTTAGTAATACCATATAAAATCCTAGAAAAAAAAGGATTGTAGGCGTTTGTTATGGTGTTAGGCCTAAGGCTTGTAACCTACGACAGATGGCAAATGGGGTTTCATTAGAATCAAGAGTCTAATCAACTTTAACGACCTACAGTGTAAGAATCGATTATTGAAAACTGGAAAGGTGAACAGACCATTTAAGTTTTAATTTTTCTCGAAAATTGTAACAATTAGGAAGTTCTAATGAAACTAAATAATTGCAATTTTAACTCGCAGTTTGCTATTGTAATGCAGCTATTATGATAATGTTTCTGACTTTTTTAACCAGTCATGAATATTCAGGTTTGAGACTATTCATAATCTAACATTTTAAAAGGCCAAAGAACGTTATGTAAATAATTTATCATTTGACGCAAAATTCATCATTTTATGTTAATCTTTATATCAGCTGAATATTTCTCTGATAAATCCCAACGATGTACAAAAAGGAAATTTTATGTCATTTAATAATTGTAATCCGTAATATTTCTAAAGATAAAATAGTAAATATACTTTTTCTTATATAATCGATATTTCCAATAACAATGAATTCATCTTCACATGTTATCATGCTTTCCATTTAGAGAATTGTAAATACTTTGATCTTTGTAAATTTCCACTGAAGGCTTTTAAGATTTATATCAAACTAATTCTTAGATTTTTATGAATAAGACAAATACTACAAGTGGAATATTTTCCAGATGAAACTAAAAATAGATATTTTCTTTTATTATCGATATTTACGATAACAATCAATTCATCTTCACATGTTATCATGCTTTCCATTTAGAAAATTGTCAGTACTTTGTGCTTCGTAAATTTCCACTGAAATCATTAAGGTTTTATATCAAACTAATTCTTAGATTCCCATAGCTGAGACAAATACTATAAGATGAAGATTTTCCCTATTATATAGTTTCATTTATCTCATAAACTTTCGATTAAAATTGTATTTAAGTATTTGTGTAGATGTCTTCTATATCATAACCTGCTTTATATTTCTACAACTTTGGCTTATCAATATTAATGTTAAATCCCTTTCTCATGATACATTGGTTTTATTGTATGTAATTAAACTAACTTCAGTGCAGGAAGTATTAGCATAAAAATTGAGATAAATCACTAGCATTAACACAATCTACTTGATAGCTGTAATCCCTGAAGCAAAGGGTAAAGAAGGTTAAATAATAAGAAATATATATCCTCTGAGAAATCACGAAATTGTCTACAAACCTACAGGTTGCTTCTTCTAGATTTAACTTACCAGACTTAAGTGGTTTTACGATCTATGGTTAAATGGTCGTTAGCTACAGGTGGCTGTAAAAGGTGACATATGTTTAGGGTTTCTAAAGAAAGACATAAATTATGTATAAAGTTGGTAAACATGTGGTAAGGAAAAACAAAATATTATGGAGTATAAGTCGAGAAAAAATTAAATTTATAAAACCGTTGCCTTTCCAACTGTTTTTAATTTCCTACAATTTCAATATATCTCCAATACTTTTCATTTAGCATTTCTCATATCGTTCCCTGTTTTCCCTCCTTTTATCTAAGTAACAATTATTTTATCTTATTTTATATATTTCCCACTATTAATCCTTCCATGTTTGCCTTTCTCACTTCCTATTCATACAATTTCTATATATCTTTAATATTTTCTATCTAGCATTTCATTCATCTTTCCCTGTTCGTTCCTCCTTAAATCTAAATAACCTTTATTTTTATCTTATTCTATATATTTTTAATTATCAATCCTTCCATATTTGCCCTTCCGACTTTTTAGTTTCCTGCAATTTCAATATATCCTTAATACTTTCAATTTCTAGCATTCTTTGATCTAGTCTTCCTCTTCCTCTTTATATCTACGTAACAATTATTCTATCTTATTCTATATATTTCTCATTATCAATCCTTCCATGTTTACCTTTCCCACTATTTAGTTTCCTAATATTTCAATATATCTTTAATACTTTTCATTTCTAGCATTTCTTTTATCTTGCCTTGGTCTTTCCTCTTTATATCTAGGTAACAATTATTTTATCTTATTCTATATATTTCTCCTTATCAACCCTTCCATATTTGCCCTTCCCACTCTTTAGTTTCCTACAATTTCAATATATCCTTTCTTTCATCTTGCCTTGGTCTTTTCTCTCTATATCTACGGAACAATTATTTTATCTTATTCTATATATTTTTCACAACTTCCAGTACAGTATGTATTACAAGAAATTCATCTCGATAAACTTAAGTTCTTTTCCTTTCCATTTGAATAAAAAAAACTCGCACCACAATTTCTGGAAGGAGAATTGCTTTAAAAATATGTTTAAACTTTCCAACATCTGTTTCCATTCACGATAATGCTCTTTACCCTCCACAAACCCTGTTAACATCCTTGTTACACTTATTCTCTCACTCGGTTCCTTTATGGGACAGCTGGCATTCCATAAATTCTCTCTCGAATACTTATACGAATTGAAAGCCTCCGATCTGTGATTGTTTTTTATTGAACTCTATGATGCTGTATTCATGGTTCCCATTTGCCTCATGAATTACCCTCGTTTGCATTATTATTATTATTATTATTATTATTATTATTATTATTATTATTATTATTATTATTATTATTATTATTGTTGTTGTTGCTGTTGTTGTTAATATTAATATTGTTATTATTATTATTGTTCTTGTTGTTGTTGTGTTTGTTGTTGTTATTATTATTATTATTATTATTATTATTATTATTATTATTATTATTATTATTATTATTATTATTATTTTCTATTAAACGCATTTATTTGTGTTATCTGTAATATATTCCAGCTGTTCATTATCAATATGATACCACCTGGAAACATAAACCTTTCCAGGTAATAAACTGAATTTGGTACATAATTTCAAGTCATAAAATTCGAAATGAGAGAGAGAGAGAGAGAGAGAGAGAGAGAAGGAGAGAGAGAGAGAGAAGAGCACCTGTACACATCAACACTTCCAGGTAATAAACTGTGCCTTTATGTTGATTTATATTGAAAAGTTCATGAAATATTCAGGTTGAGGAGAGAGAGAGAGAGGAGAGAGAGAGAGGAGAGAGAGAGAGAGAGAGAGCACTTGTACACATCACCCTTCCAGGTAATAAACAGTGCCTTTATGCTGATTTTTATTGAATAGTTCATGAAATGTTTCAGTTTAAGAGAGAGAGAGAGAGAGAGAGAGAGAGAGAGAGAGAGAGAGATAGCACTTGTTCATATGTCCCTTCCAGGTAATAAACTATTTGCTATATTCTTTTGAGTTGTTAAATTCGAAATCAGGATGAGAGAGAGAGAGAGAGAGAGAGAGAGAGAGAGAGAGAGAGAGAGAGAGTACCTGTACACATTAACCCTTCCAGGTAATAAACTGTAGTTGCTACTTTATTCTAAGTCGTAAAATTCGAAATCAGATAAGATTGAGAGAGAGAGAGAGAGAGAGAGAGAGAGAGAGAGAGAGAGAGAGGGAGAGAGAGAGAGAACTACATTAGAGACATCCTTATTCTCAAGGCTGTAAAGATTTCTTGGGAGCTTTAACCACAGTTGGCAAGGAACCAACCATTAAAGAAAATGTCGTAAAGGACCTCGGGATCATCTTTACTTCGTTTTGCCGGTCGTTTTTAGCTTCCGTTAACATTTCTTCTCTTTGCAGTTATATATATATTTTTCATTTACAATATATTATATATATGTATTTTCAGAAGATGAACATATATTTTTAGTCTTAGTAAGAATATCCGACCGATTTCTTAGATTTCTATGACTGAGACAAATACTACAAGTGGAATATTTTCCAGATAAAACTAAAAATAGACATTTCCTTTTATAATCGATATTTCCGATAATAATAAATTCATCTTCACATGTTATCCTGCTTTCCATTTAAAGAATTGTCAATACTTTGTTCTTTGTAAATTTCCACTGCAAGCTTTTAAGATTTATATCGAAATAATTCCCATAACTGAGACAAATACTTTAAGTGGAAGATTTTCTCCATTGTATAGTTTCATTAATCTCATAAACTCTCAATCAAAATATTATTCAAGTATTTTTAAAGGTATCATCTATATCATTAGTTTCTTTATATTTCTACAACTTTGGCTTATCAATATTAATGTTAAATCCCTTTCTTGTTATACATTGTTATTATTTTATATAATCAAACTAATTTCAGAGCAAGAAGGTATTAGCACAGAAATAAATTAATTCCTCATCATTAAGACAATTTACTTGATAGTTGCACCTCCTGAAGTAAATGATAAAGATGGCTAAAGAAAATGAAATGTATTTCTTCTGAGGAAACACGAGGTTGTATACAAACCTACAGGTTGCTTCTTCCGATTTAACTTATTAGACTTTAGTGGTTGTACGATCTATGGTTAAATGGTCGTTAGCTACAGGTTGCTGTAAAAGGTGAAATATGGTTAGCGTTTCTAAAGAAAGACATAAATTATGTATAAAGTTTGGTAAACTTATGTGGTAAGGAAAAACAAAATATTATGGAGTATAAGTCGAGAAAAATGAAATCTATAAAACCTTTGCCTTTCCACTGTTTTTAATTTCCTACAATTTCAATATATCTTTAATACTTATCATCTAGCATTTCTTTTATATTTTCCTGTTTCCCCTCCTTTTATCTAAGTAACCATTATTTTATCTTATTCTATATATGTCCCACTGATAATCCTTCCATGTTTACCTTTCTCACTTCCTATTCCTACAATTTCTATATATCTTTAATACATTGAATTTCTAGCATTTCTTTTATCTTGCCTTGCTCTTTCCTTCTTATATCTAAGTAACCTTTATTATATTTTATTCTATATATTTCTCCTTATCAACCTTTCCATAATTGCCCATCCCACTTTTAAGTTTCCTACAATTTCAATATATCTTTAATACTTTCCATTTCTAGCATTTCTTTTTTCTTGCCTTGCTCTTTCCTCTTTATATCTACGTAATAATGATCTTATCTTATTCTACATATTTCTCATTATCAATCCTTCCATAATTGCCCTTCCCACTTTTTAGTTTCCTACACTTTCAATATATCTTTAATACTTTTTATCTAGCATTTCATTTATCTTTCCCTGTTCTTTCCTCCTTATATCTAAGTAACAATTATTCTATCTTATTCTATGTATTTCTCATTATCAATCCTTCTATAATTGCCTTCCCACTTTTTAGTTTCCCTACAATTCCAATATATATCTAATACTTTTTATTTCTAGCATTATTTCATTTTGCCTTGTTCTTTCCTCTTTATATCTACGCAACAATTATTTTATCTGATTCTATATATTTCGCATAACTTCCAGTACAGTATGTATTACAAGAAATTCATCTCAGTAAACTTAAGTTCTTTTCCTTTCCATTTGAATAAAAAAACTCTTACCACAATTTCAGGAAGGGGAATTCCTTTAAAAATATCTTTAAACTTTCCAACATCTGTTTCCATTCACGATATTGTTCTTTACCCTCCACAAACCCTGTTAACATCCTCGTTACACTTATTCTCTCACTCGGTTCCTTTATCGGACAGCTAGCATTCCATAAATTTCTCTCTCGAATACTTATACGAATTGAAAGCCTCCGATCTGTGATTGTTTTTATTGAACTCTATGATGCTGTATTCATGGTTCCCATTTGCCTCATGAATTACCCTCGTTTGCTTATTATTATTATTATTATTATTATTATTATTATTATTATTATTATTATTATTATTATTATTATTATTATTATTATTATTATTATTAATTTTGTTGTTGTTGTTGTTGTTGGGATTATTATTATTATTATTATTATTATTATTATTATTATTATTATTATTATTATTATTATTATTATTATTATTTGTTTAAACGTATTTTATTTGTGTTATCTGTAATATATTCCAGCTGTTCATAATCAATACGATACCACCTGGAAACATAAACCCTTCCAGGTAATAAACTGAATTGCTACATTATTTTAAGTCGTAAAATTAGAGATCCGAGAAGAGAGAGAGAGAGAGAGAGAGGAGAGAGGAGAGAGAGAGAGAGAGAGAGAAGAACACCTGTACACATCAGCCCTTCCAGGTAATAAACAGTATTTGTAACATTCTTTTATGTCATAAAATTAGAAATCACATGAGAGAGAGAGAGAGAGAGAGAGAAGATGAGAGGAGGAGAGAGAGAGAGAGAGAGAGCACTTGTACATATGACCCTTCTAGGTAATAAAGTATTTGCTACATTCTTTTAAGCCGTAAAATTCGAAATCAGATAAGAGAGAAAGAGAGAGAGAGAGAGAGAGGAGAGAGAGAGAGAGAGAGAGAGAAGAGCACCTGTACACATCAACCCTTCCAGGTAATAAACAGTGCCTTAATGCTGATTTTTATTGAAAAGTTCATGAAATATTCAATTTAAGAGAGAGAGAGAGAGGAGAGAGAGAGAGAGAGAGAGAGAGAGAGAGGAGCACTTGTTCATATGTCCCTTCCAGGTAATAAACTATTTGCTACATGTTTTTGAGTCGTTAAATTCGAAATCAGATGAGAGAGAGAGAGAGAGAGAGAGAGAGAGAGAGAGAGAGAGAGAGAGAGAGAACTACATTAGAGACATCCTTATTCTCAAGGCTGTAAAGATTTCTTGGGAGCTTTAACCACAGTTGGCAAGGAACAAACCATTAAAGAAAATGTCGTAAAGGACCTCGGAATCATCTTTACTTCGTTTTGCCGGTCGTTTTAGCTTCCATTAACATTCCTTCTCTTTGCAGTTATATATATTTTTCTTTTAGAATATATATTATGCATTTTCCGAAGATGAACATATATTTCCAGTCTTAGTAAGAATATCCGACCAATGTCTTCTCCGTATCAGAGGTAAAGGGATAACACCCAAGCCTCTTTGCATTTAGTGTAGCAATTTGTTGAATCCGGTAAAACCGAGCAAAAGAGAAGAAAGCTGTTTTCTAGATCTCACTCTTACTACGTATTGAAATACCCTCAATGTTTTATTTCTTAAAACATTATTTCTGCCAATATATTATTTTTTCTTTATCTTTTAGTTAAGAAGTTAGGATAGAATTTCTTCATTATTTTATAGATTTCGTTAGATTATATTTCTATGACAAGATAAATTATGACATTTAAGATTATTTTTCGTATTGTTGTTCCAACAGATTCAGAAATGATATAAAAACAATTAATCCTAATATATATGTAGCTTTTAAATACCCTTATTCTGTTTTTAATAATAATAATATTAATAACAATAAAAATATTATTCATTATTGACAATAATAATGATAATAATTATAATAATAATAACAGTTATTATTATTATTATTATTATTATTATTATTACCAAATTTCATATACATATTTTGCATCGATCACACACAATTAAATAAAAATACCTTTGAGTGTATAACTCTATAGACGAAAAAGCAAGGCAAATTTTGCAAAATTTCACTTCACACCAAAAAATAGCTTAGCAAGTTTAGAATAAAGTAAGTAGGAATAAGATTAAAGATTTTCTTAGTTCCTCGTTTTACTAAGAAATGCAGCCACCAAAATATTTGCTTTACAATGTACAATAATTTCTTAATTACTTGTTTGTTGTTATTATTATTATTATTATTATTATTATTATTATTATTATCATTATTATTATTAGCATAATTTTTGTTGTTGTTGTTGTTATTATTATTATTATTATTATTATTTTTATTATTATTATTATTATTATTGTTATTATAATCATAATCATAATCATAATCATAATCATAATCACAATCATTATCATTGTCATTTTCATATTCATTGTCATTGTCATATTCAAGTTTGGGGGCAGGGGGTTTGCCTTGATTTCAATCTAAATCTTTCAAATACAATCTAATTCAAAATCTCGTCTGAAAGCTAAAACACTAGTATGAATAAAGGGGCATAATCATGAAAACCAAAGGGGGGGAGGGGGGAAGGGGCAGGGGTCAGAGGGGCAGGGGGTGCGTTAATGTCAGTCTGAATCTTTCACACACAATCTAATTCCAAATCTCGTCTGAAAGCTAAAACATTGGAAATAAATAAAGGGACAAAATCAAGACAACTAGGGGGGAGGGGAGGGGAGGGGGAGGGAGAGGGGGGGGGGGGTGGGGTGGGAGGGGATTGAGGGAGGGGTGCGAGGGAAAGAAAAGGAATATTCAACTCGGCAATAAAAATCTGTGAAGTGGAAACCGTCCTCTTTTCCTCTGAATTGAACAAGTGAAAATATCCCAAAGCAATCTTCAGATACACATCATTTCACGTCTTCCATGAAAGGGGCGCAGGTTGTCACTGAGCGATATTCCATTCTGAAGTTTCCTCTTTCAAATCTTCGCATTTTATCATTCCGTGGCAGACTTGCACCTCGTCTGTCAGGGCCAAATGGATTGAAACCTAAGTTTCCACGAGGAGCCCACACATCTGTAATTATTTTTTTTGGCTGATTTTCCAACACAACAAGTTTGTTTTGTTGTCCTTTCTAAGGATTTTTTAATTGGGATTGTATGTATATATGTAATATACGTATATATGTAAGTAGCATATTCTGATATCTATATGAAATTCAATAATTTCACAAATAAAAAATTTGGTTACTGAATAAATATCCAGGAGGGGCCACAAATCTATGATATATATATATTTTTTTTTTGGTTGGGGGGGGATTTTTTTCCAACCAAAAAAAAAGTGTATTTGTTCTATATGGGTACTTTTTAATTAGGATTGTATGTACACATGTAATATACGTATATATATATATATATATATATATATATATAGGTAAAATGACTTTTGTTTATATTGTGATATTTACGTGAAATTTAGGTGAAATTTAATGATATCAGAATTTGTATTGAGATATCTACGTGAAATTCCAGTGAAATTCAATTATTTCAGAATTTATATTGTGATATTTACGTGGAATTCAATGATTTCACAATCTCTAATTGTGATATATACGTGAAATTCAAGTGAAAATACGATGATTTCCTGAAATATATTGTGGCATCTACGTGTAATACAACGATTTCACAATTTATATTGTGATATTTGCGTAAATTTTCAAGTAGAGTTAAATCATTTCACCATTTATATTGTGATATCTATGGGAATTTAACTGTTTCACCATTTATATTGTGTTATCTACGTAAAATTCGAGGATTCCTAAAACAAGAAATATTAAAGCATCTATTTCATAACATCACTCTCTCGTAATGTAATTTTCGAGCAAACCCCTTTTAAACTAATGTAATTATCTTCTTTTCCTTAACGTGAAAAGCAATCATAGCAAACGGATAAAAAGGTAATTTTACTTTTACCTAGTTTCTGTTATTAATTACTTTAATTCCATATATTTGTGCTTCTCTTGTACTAAAACTAAAATATTTCTATTTCATTCTCTATATATTATGTATCTTTCTATCTTATTGCTTTTGTTATAATATAATCATTAAAAACATAACTGATGTTATTTAAAATGAACACTTGCTTTCTTCGTATATTAGTAGTCTAATATGGAATTATATTTAAGATAACAATACAATTTTTCAAATACAGGAAGTATATATATACATACATATATATATATATATATATATACATATATACACACACACACACACATATATATATATATATATATATATGCATACATATATATGTGTGTATAGGCGTATGTATGTATTAATACGTAAAAATGCACTTATATGTATAAAACCCATAACCATTAAACTTTTCCCCTTTAAAGGGAGTACACCAGAAGAATTCAACGTTCCAGAAATAAATGGCAACTAAAATAAGAGAGTTGATAAAATAATATCTTATCACTAAGTTATAACGGAGAATTGTATTTATACGACTTACGAAGTCAATAGCTTTAAATATCGAATACGTACCTAAAATAGTTTGAGGAAAATGTTTTACTCACGTGGGCAAATGGCATAACAGGACCTTTATTCAATGGATTTAAAAGATATACTGTGGGGGATTACCCCAAGAGATCAATAGCAGTATTGCTCCACCCAATGAAATTTATTTAGAGATTTAAAGATAAAGCGATATTAGTCATACTTACGTGATGTATGTCATGCATTAAGATTAACTTAAGTCTTCTAAAGATACATTTTGATTTTTCGTGACTGTAAACAATTTAGTGATAAGCTTAAATTTATTCCTTAACAGGATGTGTTGCAAATTATGATATATGTTTTTATTATGTTCACAGATATTAAAAGTTTCAATTTCGTAGCATGTTTTTAGGGTAATGCATGCATACTATATATATATATATATATATAATATACATATATATATATGTATATATACATATATATATATGTATATATATATATATATATATGTATATATATATATATATATATATAAATTATATATATATATATATATATATTTGTATGTATATATATGCGTGTGTGTATATATATATGTATATGTATATATATTTGCACATATTTATGTATATATATATATATATATATATGTATATATATATATATATATATATATAAAATATGTGTGTGTGTTTGTGTGTGAGTGTCTTTTATTATA
>NC_090757.1:47422476-47424455 GCF_036898095.1 Palaemon carinicauda | reverse complement strand
GCTTGATTAATACCTGTACATTTTACAGGAAGATAAGGAGACGTATGGCATCTGTATACTGTAGCAGGTAAAAGCTTTGTTTTACAAATGAAACAACTGTATGTAAACGATGCATGTTAGAAAAAATAACTGAGCTTCTATAAATGTAATAAAAAGCCTTTCTATTAATTTTATTATTAAATTATATACAGTAGTTGTTATTCTATATGATTACGCTAAATTTAGAGCAGGGAGATATTGTTCTATACATCAGAATAATCAATTGATATCAAGACAAGTTGCTTGATAGCAGCAAGCCCCAAAGTAAATGGCAAATAGCGGTAAGAAAAAGAAATATGTCTCATGTGAAATAACACGACGTGTGATATAAATCTACGGACCCAACCCGCCTGATTTAACCGCCTTGATTGCCGCAGTCCTACGATCTATAGCTAAATGCTTTTAGCCAGCGGCCTATAAGTGTCAGGATCAATTTGCAACTGTCTCTCGTCATATGCAAATGGACACTCTAAATGGACACTTTTCAACGGCTCCTCTCCCATTTCGAGGGAAATACAATGCCACCTGATACTGCTTTGAGATTTCTAGTAATTGACACTAATTGCATAGAGCAGACTATCATTAATAATGAGAAACTATGTTGTCTATGCCATACTCTGAAAGACATGGCTGTCTGTTGGTTTAATTGGAAAGCTAACTAGGGAATGGATAGGAGTTTCCCTATGTAATTTCTATTGATTTTATAATAAAAAGGTTTAATTCTTCGGTTTATCGAATTCCAACAAGAGACCTAATGGCCTTTAACGTTTTTGTAATACCCTATAAAGGTCATGATAAAAAAAGGGACTTACATTAGTCAGTTTATCCAACAAGAGTCTCTTTATAGTTTATATATGACATCTGTTTTGACGTTGTTACTTTTTTTTAGATGATTTATTGTTAATTTGTTCTCATCATTTATTTATTTCCTTATTTCCCTTTCCTCACTGGGCTATTATTCCCTCTTGGAGCCCCTGGGCTTATAGCATCTTGCTTTTCCAACTAGGGTTGTAGCTTGGCTAGTAATAATAATAATAATAAAAAGGCACAATGCACTTTAACGTTTTAGTAATACCGTATAAATTCATGATAAAAAAGGGGGCTTATATTCGTCAGTTTATCCAATTCTAACAAGAGACACAATGCCCTTTAACGTTTTAGTAATACCATATAAATTCATGATAAAAAAGGGGGCTTATATTTGTCAGTTTATCCCATTCCAACAAGAGGACACAATGCCCTTTAACGTTTTAGTAATACCGTATTAAGTCATGATAAAAAAGGGGCTTATATTTGTCAGTTTCTCCAATTCCAACAAGAGTCTTTTTATAGTTTATATATGACATATTTGTTTTTGACGTTGTTAATAGTTTACATATGGACATATCTGTTTTGACGTTGTTTCTTTTTTAGAATGATTTATTGTTAATTTGTTCTCATCATTTATTTATTTCCTTATTTCCTTTCCTCACTGGGCTACTTTTCCCTATTGGAGCCCCTTGGCTTATAGCATCTTGCTTTTTCCAACTAGGGTTGTAGCTTGGCTAGTAATAATAATAATAAAGAGGCACAATGCCCTTTAACGTTTTCGTAATACCATATAAAGTCCTAGAAAAGAGGATTATAGGCGTTTGTTTATGGTGTTAGGCCTAAGGCTTGTAACCTATGACAGATGGCAAATGGGGTTTCATTAGAATCAAGAGTCTAATCAACTTTAACGACCTACAATGTAAGGAATCGCTTATTGAAAACTGGAAAGGTGAACAGACCATTTAAGTTTTAATTTTTCTGGAAATTGTAACAATTAGGAAGTTCTAATGAAACTAAATAATTTTTATTTTTATCTCACCATTTGCTATTATAATGCAGCTATTATGATAATGTTTCTGACTTTTTTAACCAGTCATGAATATTCAGGTTTGAGGACTATTCATAATCTA
>NC_090757.1:47399976-47407476 GCF_036898095.1 Palaemon carinicauda | reverse complement strand
CTTAATATCTTCAATTATTCGGATGTCTCGTGGGAGGTTATTGTAGTCTCGGTGCCTCATATCTAAATGCTCTAGAGCCTACAGCAGACATGAATCTAGGTTCTAATAGTTTGAAATCAACTGCAACTATTCTTGTGTCAAGACAATTTGTTGGCTGCACGATATATAGCAATTCTCTGACTTTAAGGGTTATTCTATTTCTATAACTAAATGTGAAATTTTTTAAAGAAATTTATCAGTTTTTGATATTCATATAGTATAGAAAAATTGGAAACTCATCTATGCTGAACGAAAAAAAACCTAAATTATGTATAACAACAGATGGAATCAATATCATTGATATTAAGTGTTATTCTATTTCTATAACTTTTGACTAAATGTGAAATATTTGACAGAAATTTGGTACTTTTATTCTTTTCAATATTTATTTATCAAAAGGGACATTGAAAATTACTCTATACTGAACGGAATAAACACTTCTAGGAGAAGGAAATTCCAAAATCAAACCATTATTTTCTTGTCTTGGGTAGTGCCATAGCTTCTGTACCATGGTCTTCCACCGTCTTGGGATAGAGCTCTCTTGCTCGGGCATACTATTCTATCTTATTTCTCTTCCTCTCATTTTGTTAGTTTTTATAGCCTATATAGGAAATCTATTTTTTAATGTTACTGTTCTTTAAATGTTTAATTTTTCCTTGTTTCCTTTTCTCACTGGGCTATTATCCCTTTTGGGTCCCATGAATTTATAGTATCCTGCTTTTCCAATTAGAGTTATAGCTTAGCAAGTAATAGTACAATGATAATAATGTATAACAATAGGTAGAATCAATATCATTGATATAAATTGTTATTCTATATTTACAACTTTTAACTAAATGGGATATAGTTGACAGAAATATAGTACTGTTTTCTTTACAATATTTATTTATTATAATGACATTGGAAATTCCTGTATACTGAACGAAAAAAACACTTCTAGGATTAGGACACTCCAAAATCAAACCATTATTATCTAGTCTTGGGTAGTGCCATAGTCTCTGTACCATGGTCTTCCACTGTCTTGGGTTAGAGCTTTCTTGCTTGAGGGTACACTTGGGCACACTATTCTATCTTATTTCTCTTTCTCTTGTTTTGTTAAAGTTTTCATAGTTATATAGGAAATATTTATTTTAATGTTACTGTTCTTAAAGTGTTTTATTTTTCCTTGTTTCCTTTCCTCACTAGGGTATTTTTCCTTTCGGAGCCCCTGGGTCTATAGCATCCTGTTTTTCGTATTAGAGATGTAGTTTAGTAAGTAATAAAGATGATAGATAATATATAGAAATAGTTGAAATTGATATAATTGATATCAAGTGTTATTCTATATCTGCCACTTTTAACTAAGTGGGAAATATTTGACAGAAATTTGGTACTGGTTTTTTTTTCAATATTAATATATTATAAGGACATTGGAAATTCCTGTATACTGAACGGAAAAACACTTCTAGGATTAGGACACTCCAAAATCAAACCATTATTATCTAGTCTTGGGTAGTGCCATAGCCTCTGTACCATGGTCGTTCAATGTCTTGGGTTAGAGATCTCTTGCTTGAGGGTACACTCGGGCACATTATTCTATCTTATATCCCTTCCTCTTGAATTGTTAAAGTTTTCATAGTTATATAGGAAATGTATAGAAACAGGTGAAATTAATATAATTGATATCAAGTGTCATTGTACATCTGAAACTTTTAACTTAGTGGGAAATATTTGACAGAAATTTGGTACTGGTTTCTTTTCAATATTTAAATATTATAAGGACATTGGAAATTCCTGTATACTGAACGGAAAAACACTTCTAGGATTAGGACACTCCAAAATCAAACCATTATTATCTAGTCTTGGGTAGTGCCATAGCCTCTGTACCATGGTCGTTCAATGTCTTGGGTTAGAGATCTCTTGCTTGAGGGTACACTCGGGCACATTATTCTATCTTATATCCCTTCCTCTTGAATTGTTAAAGTTTTCATAGTTATATAGGAAATGTATAGAAACAGGTGAAATTAATATAATTGATATCAAGTGTCATTGTACATCTGAAACTTTTAACTTAGTGGGAAATATTTGACAGAAATTTGGTACTGGTTTCTTTTCAATATTTAAATATTATAAGGACATTGGAAATTCCTGTATACTGAACGGAAAAACACTTCTAGGAGAAGGACACTACAAAATGAGATCATTATTCTCTAGTCTTCAGTAGTGCTGTAAGCTCTGTACCATGGTCTTTTACTGTCTTGGGTTAGAGGTCTCTTGCTAGAGGGTACAATTGTGCAGACTTTTATCTAATTTCTCTTCCTCTTGTTTTGTTAAAGTTTTATAGTTTAAATAGTAAATATTTGTTTTAATGGTACTATTCGTATTTGTTTTCCTTGTTTCCTTTCTTCACTGGGCTATTCTCCCTATTATTCTATTTCTATAACTTTAACTGAACGGTAAATATTTTACAGAAACTTGCTACTGTTTTCTTTTCAATATTTGGTACTTTCTTGTTATTGCCCCAATACAATTTTCTAGGTTAGGTTAGGTTAGGTTAGGTTAGGTTTAAGTTTTATCCACCTACACATTGAATAACGTAACCTAAAGTAACCTAACCTAACCTAACCTATAAATAGTATAAGGGTTATATCGGAAATTAAAGTTGGGGTAATAACAGGAAAGTACCCAATATTTATATATCAGAAGGACATTGGAAACTCCCCTATACTGAACGGAAAAACAATAAATCATTTATTGTAATAGTAAAATTTCTAAATAAAGGACATTGGAAATTCCTCTATACTGAACGGAAAAGCAATAAATAATTTATTGTAATAGAAGTAATATTTCTAAATAAAGGACATTGGAAACTCCTCTATACTGAACGGATAAACAATAAATCATTTATTGTAATAACAGTAAGATTTCTAAATGAAGGACATGGAAAATTCCTCTATACTGAACGGAAAAACAATAAATCATTTATTGTAATAGCAGTAAGATTTCTAGATAAAGGACATTGGAAACTCCTCTATACTGAAGGGAAAAACAATAAATCATTTATTGTAATAGCAGTAAGATTTCTAAATAAAGGACATTGGAAACTCCTCTATACTGAACGGAAAAACAATAAATCCTTTATTGTAATAACAGTAAGATTTCTAAATAAAGGACATTAGAAATTCCTCTATACTGAACGGAAAAACAATAAATCATTTATTGTAATAGTAGTAAGATTTCTAAATAAAGGACATTGGAAATTCCTCTATACTGAACAGAAAAAAAAATAAATCATTTATTGTAATAACAGTAATATTTCTAAGTAAAGGACATTGGAAATTCCTCTATTATTATTATTATTATTATTATTATTATTATTATTATTATTATTATTATTATTATTATCCAAGGTACAACCCTAATTGGAAAAGCAAGATGCTATAAGCCCAGGGGCTCCAATAGGGAAAAATACTGAACGGGAAAACAATAAATCATTTATTGTAATAGCGGTAAAATTTCTAAATATTTCCAGGAAAAAAATAGAGAATTTAAAGGCCATCTTGGCTATCATGTTCCAATTTATTTGCAAACTGTTGCTGGATATCGCCTGGTACGTGATGGCTCGCCTTTCTCGATTGAACCGAAGATAGGAAAACGAAAATACATTTAAAATGCCATCCATTTTACAGTTCGACATTTTTCTGAATATATTTTTTCTTTATCTCTCGTCAAAGTTTCAATTTCAGGAGAGGTCTTTATTTCTTATATATATATATATATATATATATATATATATATATATATGTATATATATATATATATATATATATATATATATATATATGTATATATATATATATATGTGTGTGTGTGTGTGTATGTATATATAAATATATATACATACATATATATATATATATATATATATATATATATATATATATGTATACATACATATATATATATATATATATATATATATATATATATATATATATATATATATACATATATATATATGTATATATATACTGTATATATACATACATATATATAGTACAAGGCATGAATACCTTTTATACAAAATGATTTTATTCTGTTAAAAATATATACTATTGTTCATAATTTTTGGCATGAGGCAATACCAAATTGAAAAAAAAATCCTTTAATCCATATAGAATTTCAATTTATATTTTTTCATATCAGTCAAAAATAACAAAATTAAGTACATGAAATGGAAGGCTACGGGATTCATATATTTCTGTTACCGAATCTTGTGTGTAATTTCTTATTAAAAAAAAAATCTTAAAATACCAAATAAAATATGGATGAACAGTTTACTGATATTAATCTTACAACTGTGACGTACGTGTGATTTTAATTTTTTATAAAAAGCATAAGAAACACAACATATATAACGTTTACAGAGCCTCCATAAGTCTAAAATTGCTGCCAGATCTTTGCTCAAGACATCTATAAGGTTTACAACACTTCCAGAAGTCTAAAATTACTGCCAGATCTTTACTCAAGACATCTATAATGTTTACAATGCTTCCATAAGTCTAGAATTACCGCCATATCTTTTCTCAGCATCCATAACGTTTACAACGCTTCCAAAAGTCTAAAATTACTTCCAGATCTTTGCTCAGACAGCATCTATAACGTTCACAAGGCTTCCAGAAGTCTAAAATTGCTGCCAGATCTTTACTCAAGACATCTATAATGTTTACAGCACTTCTAGAAGTCTAAAACTACTGCCAGATGTTTTTTCAGCATCTAAAACGTTCACAACACTCCCAAAAGTCTAAAATTACTGCCAGATCTTTGCTCAGACAGAATCTATGACGTTTACAACGCTTCCAGAAGTCTAAAATTACTTCCAGATCTTTGCTCAGCATCCATAACGTTTACAACGCTTCCAGAAGTCTAAAATTACTTCCAGATCTTTTCTCAGCATCCATAACGTTTACACCGCTTTCAAAGTCTAAAATTACTGCCAGATCTTTGTTCAGACAGCCTCTATAACGTTTACAACGCTTCCAGTAATCTAAAATTACTGCCAGATCTTTGCTCAAGACATCTATAACGTTTACAACGCTTCCAGAATTCTAAAATTACTACCAGATCTTTGCTTAAGACATCTATAATGTTTACAACGCTTCCAGAAGTCTGAAATTACTACCAGATCTTTGCTCAAGACATCTATAATGCTTACAACGCTTCCAGAAGTCTAAATTACAACCAGATCTTCGCTCAGATGGCATCTATAACGTTTACAACGCTTCCAGAAGTCTAAAATTACTGTCAGATCTTTGCTCAAGACATCTATGATGTTTACAACGCTTCCAGAAGTGTAAAATTACTGCCAGATCTTTTCTCAGCATCCATAACGTTTACAACGCTTCCATAAGTCTAGAATTACCGCCAGATTTTTACTCAGACTGCATCTATAACGTTTACAACGCTTCCAGAAGTCTAAAATTACAACCAGATCTTTGCTTAAATAGCATCTATAACGTTTACAACGCTTCCATAAATCTAGAATTACCACCAGATCTTTGCTCAGACTGCATGTATAACGTTCACAACGCTTCCAGAAATCTAAAATTACTGCCAGACCTTTGCTCAAGACATCTGTAATGTTTACAATGCTTCCAGAAGTCTAAAATTACTGCAAGATGTTTTCTCAGCATCTATAACGTTTACAACTCTTCCAGAAGTTTTAAATTACTGCCAGATATTTTCTCAGGCAGCATCTATAACGTTTACAACACTTCCAGAAGTCTAAAATTACTGCCAGATCTTTGCTCAAGACATCTATAATGTTTACAACGCTTCCAAAAGTCTAAAATTACTTCCAGATCTTTGCCCAGAAAGCATCTATAACGTTTACAACGCTTCCAGAAGTCTAAAATTACTCCCAGATCTTTGCTCAGACAGTTTCTATAACGTTTACAACGCTTCCAGAAGTCGAATATTACTGCCAGATCTTTGCTCAGACAGCATTTATTACGTTTACAACGCTTCCATAAGTCAAAAATTACCGCTAGATTTTTTCTCAGGCATCTTCTATAACGTTTACAATGCTTCCATAAAACTAGAATTACCGCCAGATCTTTTCTCAGATAGCGTCTATAACGTTTACAACGCTTCCCTAAGTCTAAAATTTCTTCCAGATCTTTGGTCAGAGAGCATCCATAACGTTTACAACGCTTCCAGAAGTCTAGAATATCCAATGGATTTTGTAGATTTGAGAACAAAGCCCTCAGACGAATTTTGAGAGTTAAATAATAATAAAGAATATTACTTTCTAAATGACAAAAGTACCAAAGATGAATACAGTTACAAAAAAGCTTTGAGGAAGGAATTGCATCTGGATTAGAAACATGTATTTTCTCTAACACAGGAGATGAGGGGAATTATTTAAGAAAATGCTAGTAGGAATATCCTATAGTTTTCCTGAGCGTCTCTTCTAAATAATCCAGAGAACTCGTCGAACCTTTACGCAATGTTTACTTATTAATATTAATTAACTGACTTATAAATATTATTCTCGACAATATAATTTCCTTTGGAAGTCTGAAGGGATATTAAAACACCTTAATACCTGAATATTATATATTACATCTCCACTTTTATTAATGTGTATGAAGTGTACGTACTCAGAGAGTAATGAATAATTTAAGATCTTCAATGAATATACTTTTTATGTACATTTATAAGAAAATCTGAGTGGGATAGTTACTAAAAAGATAAGTATGATAATTTTGAGTGTAGGATTTGAATATGAAATAAATATAGACGAACCAAAATCGTCCGTTAAATAAAAATAGAATCTATAATGAAAGACATGCAAAAAGTATGAATCATAAACCTTACAATTATGTATAAAGTACAGGTAAAAAAAAATGGACTAACTTAGGTATACAAGTTATAAAAATCTTGAACTACATTCTTATATTTCTAAGAACGCCTCACTAACCATTAGGGTATTATAACTTTGAAGCTTCACAACGCCAAAGCTTTTTTTTTTTTTTCCCCGAGTAAAAAGTAAACTCGTTAGTACACGAGTGTGAGGGAGACGGAGTAAAGCCAGGGGCTGTTATAAGCGTTTACAATTACCTTATGCGTGGTGTTAATAACACCCAAAGCAGCTCCACTAGTTCCAGAGATTGCCACCTTTACCTCACCAGGGTGGTGGTAATTTCTTGAAACTACTCTAGTGGATATTATCTGTCTGGGACGCTAAGGGTCTCATTAACGTACAAAGAGAGAGAGAGAGTAACTGACTTATCTCAAAGGTCTGAGGAGAAAATCTCTCTCTCTCTCTCTCTCTCTCTCTCTCTCTCTCTCTCTCTCTCTCTCAGGCGTGGGCATTTATAGGAAGATTTACTCGTTATCCTATCTAATGAACGTATGCTGAACAGTTTACCAAATAATTATACTGTATTAATGATTCGTATACTCTTTGAAACTACTTTT
>NC_090757.1:47384037-47389037 GCF_036898095.1 Palaemon carinicauda | reverse complement strand
TTTCGTTTTAATTTTTTTTCCAGATATGCTCTATTCGACATTTTCGTTTCAACTTTTTTCCATATCTGAGCTGTTCATTATTATTTTTTTTTTTTTCGTATTATCCTTTATGCTGATTTCTATTGAAGAGTTCATGAAATATTCAGTTTAAGAGAGAGACAGATAGCTGTTTGCCATTTTTGTTTTACTTTTTTTTTCAAGTCTGTGTTCATTATTATTTTTTCTTTTTTTTTACTTTTTTTACATTATTCGTATTATCCTGTAAGCTGATTTTTCTTGAATAGTTCATGAAGTATTCAGTTTAAGAGAGAATCAGGTTGCTGTTCGTCATTTTCGTTTTATTATTATTATTATTATTATTATTATTATTATTATTATTATTATTATTATGTTCGTTAATTTCGTTTTACTTTTTTCATATATGTGGTGTTCTGTATCTGTTCTTTTTTACTTTTTTTTTTACATTATTTGTATAATCCTACATGCTGATCTTTATTGAAAGGTTCTTGAAATATTCAGTTTAAGACAAATTACTGTTCAACATTTTCGTTTTACATATCTGTGCCGTTTCTTTTTTTTTTTTTTTTTTTTACATTTTTCGTATTTTTCTTTATGCTGATTTTTATTGAAAGGTTCATGAAATATTCAGGTAAAGAGGGAGAGATTGCTGTTCGTCATTTTCGATTTAATTTTCATTTGGCTTGTTGTATTATCCTGCAAATTGATTTATAACTAAATGGCTCAAGAAGTTTATAGTCCATTTTTTGTTACATTATTCGAATTATCCTTTAAGCTTATTTTTATTGAAAGGTTCCTGAAATATTCAGTTCAAGAAAGAGAGTTTGCTGATAGTCATTTTCTTTCTACTTTTTAAACTTTTTGTATTGTCCTGCAAATTAGTTTCTAACTAAAAGGTTAGGTTGGTAAAATTTCTTGTTAAAGAGAGGGATAGTAATGGCTACATAAATCGGTTTTGAAAGTAGCATTTATCTCCGTATCTTCAGAGATAGTGAGAAACGAAATACATAGTGAAAGAATTATGTCTGCATTTTAGGAATATGTGATAGCTAAGATAGCTATATAGATAACTGAGAGACGAAAATATATAGTGAAAGAATGATCTCTGTACTTTTTGGAATATGTGATAGCTAAAATAGCAATAGAGATAACTGGGAGACGAAAATAGACAAAAGAAGAGATTCTTCTCTATACTGGGGAAGAAGACATAGCTATAATTTCAATATAGATAACTGAGAGATACGAAAATGGATAGGGAAAGAGAATTATATCTATATTCCCAGGAATAAGTTATAGCTAAAACTGCTTTAGATATAACAGAGAGAGACGAAAATCAAAAGAGAAAAAGCGATATAACTAAACCAACGGATAAGTGATAGGTAAAATAGCAATATAGATAACTGAGAGAGACGAAGATAGATAGGGAGTGAGAGTTATGTCTCTATTCTTATGAATAAATGATAGCTAAGATAGCAATATAGATAAGTGAGAGAGACGAAAATAGATAGAGAAGGAGAGAAATTTCTGTATTTTTATGCATAAGTGATAGCTAAAATTACACCATAGGTAACAGACAGAGATGAAGAGAGAGAGAGAGAGAGAGAGAGAGAGAGAGAGAGAGAGAGAGAGAGAGAGAGAGAGAGAGAGAGAAGAGATATTTTTGTATTTTCAAGAGTAAGTGATAGCTAAAATTACTCCATAGATAACAGAGAGAGAGAGAGAGAGAGAGAGAGAGAGAGAGAGAGAGAGAGAGAGTTCCCTATAGGCTAGAGCGACACGTTGATCTCTCCCCTTCACTGCAAACAATTACTAGGAATCTAAATCGCCAGTAGAGAATAAAAAACAGAAATAAACGTCAGGCAAACTTATGCTACAAAAACCAGTGGGGGTGTTGTGTCGACTTCAGTTGTTACTCGATTTTAGTTTAGGAAATAACAATATTTTAAGATATTGGTGAGTTAAAATAAGTTATTTTAAAACTTTGATGACATTAAAATCAGTTGTTATTCGATTTTAGCTTGGAAAATAATGGTATTTTAAGACACTGATTAGTTAAAATCCTTATTTCTAAGCTTTAATGAGATGAAAATCAATTGTTATTCTAATTTAGTTTAGAAAATGACGGTATTTTAAGGCATTGGTTAGTTAAAATCTTTATTTCTAAACTTTAATGAGATGAAAATCAATTTTTATTCGATTTTAGTTTAGGAAATGACAGTATTTTAAGACATTGGTTAGTTAAAATAATCTATCTTAAAACATTGATGAGATGAAAATCAGTTGTTACTTGATTTTATTTTAGGAAATAACAGTATTTTAAGACATTGGTGAGTTAAAATCTTTATTTCTAAACTTTAATGAGATGAAAATCAATTTTTATTCGATTTTAGTTTAGGAAATGACAGTATTTTAAGACATTGGTTAGTTAAAATAATCTATCTTAAAACATTGATGAGATGAAAATCAGTTGTTACTTGATTGTATTTTAGGAAATAACAGTATTTTAAGACATTGGTGAGTTAAAATCTTTATTTCCAAACTTTAATGAGATGAAAATCAATTGTTATTCTAATTTGGTTTAGGAAATAATGGTATTTCAAGATATTGGTGAGTTAAGATCTTTATTCTAAAACAATGGTGAGATCAAAATCAGTTGTTATTCGATTTTAGTTTAGGAAATAGCAGTATTTCAAGATATTGGTTAGTTAAAATCTTTATTTCTAAACCTTAATGAGATGAAACTCAGTTGTTACTCGATTTTAGTTTAGGAAATAACAGAATTTTATGATATTAGTAAGTTAAAATCTTTATTTTAAAACATTCATGAGATGAAAATGAGTTATTATTCCATTTTAGTTTAGAAAATAACAGTATTTTAAGACATCGGTGAGTTAGAATCTTTCTTTTGAAACCTTGATGAGATGAAAATCAGGATTTTGAAGTGTTGGTTGGATATAATCTTTATTTTAAGACATTGATTGGTTAAAATCCTCGTTTAAAGACATTGGTAAGATAAAAATAATTTTTCAGACATTAATAAGATTAAGTGATGATTTTAAAACATTGATAAAATTGATAAGATAAAATCTTCATTTTAATACATTGTTATGATAAAATTTTCATTTCAAAACATTAATAAGATTAAGTGATGATTTTTAAAACATTAACAAGATAAATTAATCATTTTAAAACAATGATAAAATTGATAAGAAAAAATCTTTATTTTAATACACTGTTATGATAAAATGTTCATTTCAAAACATTAATAAGATTAAGTGATGATTTATTAAAACATTAAGAAGATAAAATCATAATTTTGAAACATTGATGAAATTGATAAGATAAAATCTTTAAATTAATACATTGTCATGATAAAATGTTTATTTCAAAACATTAATAAGATAAAATCATAATTTCATTATATTGATAAAATTGATAAGATAAATACCTATTTCAAAACATTAATAAGATAAATTCATAATTTTATTACAATGATAAAATTGATAAGATAAATACTTATTTTAAGCCATTAGAATGATAAAACTCTTGTTTTAAAATATTGATAAGATATTTCTAAATAAAAATCGTATCATTCACCTCCTAAAGAGTTTTATGATTAATCATTTTCCTTTCGAGATTAAATAAGAAAATATCAGACTTGAATCCATACTTAGTTTTATTTTGATCTATCCAATCAAATAATTTTTTTTGTTTAATGACAAAAATTATCGCAAATATATCCTTTGTCATTTCAGATGTAGCTTTTTTGGGAAATTTATATTTATGAAACTTTATCTATATTTGTCTAATGGCGTTAAAAAAAGTTTATATAAGTTTAGAGTTACTTCAGTTGGATACCTCTTAAAATTAACAATCATGCTATTAGAATTTACAAAGCTTATCCTTATCACTAGTTGAATAGATATATAAAACAGCACTTTCATAATCATCATCTCTCTCTAAAACTCGAAAAGCCTTATTTTAGTTAAATATAAACAAAAATTCCAATCCCCTTCATCATTACTATTTATAAAAACTTTGTAACTATTAAACTTCCAGAAAAAAAAACTATTCTTGACTCGGGCACGCTGTTCTGTCTTGTTTTTCTTCCTCTTGTTTTGTTAAGGTTTTTTAGTTTATCTAGGAGATATGTATTTCAAAATTGTTACTCTTCTTAAAAATTTCATTTTCCCTTGTTTCCTTTCCCCACTAGGCTATTTTCCCTGTTGGAGCCCCTGGCTTTATAGCATCCTGCTTTTCCAACTAGGGTTTTCGATTACCAAGTAATAATAATAAAAATAATAATAATAATAATAATAATAATAATAATAATAATAATAATAATAATAATAATAATAATAATAATAATAATAATAATAATAATAATAAAAACGATGATGATGATCATCATGATCATAATAATAATACTAATAATAATAAAATAATAATAATAATAATGGTAATGATAATAATGATAAAGATAATAATAATAATAATAATAATAATAATAATAATAATAATAATAATAATAATAATAATAATAATGCCAAATTTTATCCTTCCCCAACGTTCCTTCTTCTAAAGTATTGCTTCTCAAGGCACGTCAATAATTGCACTAACGGCATTGCTGACTGCAGCCACAATGCAACACGCAATAATTCCATTGGGAGTTACGGTTGTCCTTGCAACCCACCATTATAAGGAGATGGACGAGTCTGTGGTAAGGGAAGATGAGTTGTAGCCTATAATAGCTGTCTACCCCTAGATAATGAAAAGCTGCATTTGAATCGATGGAAATTTATGGTACTGAGGGTTATGTTAGTAATGGTTTATAGGGAAAATTTATATGCTCTTTCAGGTTATTCTTTCATATATGTTTATATATATATATATATACATATATATATATATATATATATATATATATATATATATATATATATATATATATATATATGTATAGATATGTATATATATATATA
>NC_090757.1:47371537-47374037 GCF_036898095.1 Palaemon carinicauda | reverse complement strand
ATATATATTCCATATTGCGCTGAATTATAGAAATATCTTCAATCAGTAATTTTTAACCTGAAAAGAGTAGCTCTTATCAATCCCATATCATATCTAAATATGTTCTATGTTTATGCGTAATGAGTAGACTCAATGTATATTGTTTTTTAACCCTTATTAAGATGTTTTCGTCTCATATACTTCGAATCTTCCCAATTCTATTTCAGATGTTTCTTTTTATGTTCCATTTTCATAGGAAGTTTAGACTTGAAGCGAATATTTTGTTATGTTAAAGAGGCTGTCATATCTCTCTTCATAGTTTATATAAGACAGAGATAGTTTAGCGTTGATACAGATCTTAAAATATTCTTATAATAATTATTCTATTACTTCTTATGTAGTTTATTCATTTCCTTATTTTCTTTCCTCACTGGGCTATTTTTCCCTGTTGGAGCCCTTAGGGTTATAGCATCCAGCTTTTCTAACTAGGGTTGCAATTTAGCAAGTAATAATAATAATAATAATAATAATAATAATAATGATAATAATAACAATAATAATAATAATAATAAAGACTTTCAAAAATGGTTTCCAACCAATCAGGCATGACCAAACAATACTCGAAAGGAGAGGGAAATAGGTAAACATCGAAAACATTTACTTCCACATCCAACATAAAAAAAAAAAAAAGTTGAACCCCATGAATTACTTTTTCAATCGAGCAGATATATAAAAATATATAAAAAAAAATATGTATGCCATCACTGCATTATAGCCACAAGGGGTATGGAATGCACAGAGCCGCCATTTTGTATCCCGAATAACAGTAATTGTCCATATGGAATACACACAGCGCCATTTTGTATCCCGAATAACAGTAATTGTCCCATATGGAATACACACAGCGCCATTTTGTATCCCGAATAACAGTATTTGTCCCATATGGAATACACACAGCGCCATTTTGTATCCCGATTAATAGCAATTGTCTCGAATATAGTTTTTATTGAATAAAACTAGAGAAGCTATATAAAAAGATATAGATACCATCACTGCATTATAGACACAAGTGGTATGGAATGCACACAACCGCCATTTTGTATCCCCAATAGCAGAAATTGTCCCGAATATAGTTTTTATTGACTAAAAGCAGCAATCATTAATGCCATCAATGCATTATAGACACAAGTGGTATGAAATGCACACAGCCGCCATTTTGTATCCCAAATAACAGAAATTGTCCCGAATATAGTTTTTATTGACTAAAAGTAGAGCAGATACATAAAAATATATAAAAAAAATATATACGCCATCACTGCATTATAGACACAAGGGGTATGGAATGCACATAACCGCCATTTTGTATCCCGAATAACAGTAATTGTCCCATATGGAATACACACAGCGCCATTTTGTATCCCGAATAATAGCAATTGTCCCATATGGAATACACACAGCGCCATTTTGTATCCCGAATAATAGCAATTGTCCCATATGGAATACACACAGCGCCATTTTGTATCCCGAAAAATAGCAATTGTCTCGAATATAGTTTTTATTGAATAAAACTAGAGAAGCTATATAAAAAGATATAGATACCATCACTGCATTATAGACACAAATGGTATGGAATGCACACAACCGCCATTTTGTATCCCGAATAACAGTATTTGTCCCATATGGAATACATACAGCGCCATTTTGTATCCCGAATAATAGCAATTGTCTCGAATATAGGTTTTATTGAATAAAACTAGAGAAGCTATATAAAAAGATATAGATACCATCACTACATTATAGACACAAGGGGGTATGGAATGCACATAACCGCCATTTTCTATCCCGAATAGCAGAAATTGTCCCGAATATAGTTTTTATTGACTAAAAAGCAGCAATCATTAATGCCATCAATGGGGTATGGAATGCACACAGCCGCCATTTTGTATCCCGAATAACAGCAAATTTCCCGAATACAGTTTCTATTGACTTAAAAGCAGCGATCATTATTTTAGCATTTCATTGCAAATAAGCCGGTGTTTGGAGAACAGTGAATGCAACAAACGACCATAACAGGCGCCTCTGTCACTCGTTTAAAGGGGCTGTTCCCTCTGAAAACACTCGACTGCAAAAGGGTTTTTTTGTGTTACCGTGGTAGAATTCAAACGATGTTCTTTGGATTCTCCCCACCAACACCCCCCCCCCCCCCCCTCCCCCCACCAAAAAAAAAATATATAATTGCAGTATTTTTATGGTTATTAGAGAACACAAATAAATTTTCTGTTCGATCATTTTTTGTCTCTTATTCTTCTGATCCTAAAAAGACAATTTTTTCACGGGGGGCAGGCTATTGTTCTCGCATATATCTGGACCCTTTATTAATAATGATCTACGAGAGAGAGAGAGAGAGAGAGAGAGAGAGAGAGAGAGAGAGAGAGAGAGAGGAGAGAGAGAGAGAGAGAGAGAGAACTTTAAAACTAAAAATTAAAATATCATGAGAATTGCCAACCTATGTAGTTAAACC
>NC_090757.1:47369893-47371037 GCF_036898095.1 Palaemon carinicauda | reverse complement strand
GGGTTGTTGAATATACAGGGGCCCATACGTCGTAATAGTAAAGGGGGGGTTTCAGGGGAATGGAGAATAGAGGGGGGGGGGGAGTTGATGGGTGGGGGGAGAGCTTAGGCCGGAGTCTTTCGATCGATTATTGTAGGTAGGCCCGTACTTGTGAGTGCGTTTGTGTGTGCGAGTGCCTCCAGTTATACAATATGTAGATATCAAGTTGATTTCTTAAGTGGATCTGCCATTTGGAGAATGGGTTCTATATCGTTGTTTTATAGAACGTATTGATTTCTTGTGTTTTTTTTTTTTTTTTTTTTTTTTTTTGGTTGTTTCTTAAAAGGTTTTTTGTTTCTATTATGGGTGGAGCCTTGTGCAATTATCAATTATTTCAGGGGACCCTCCCTGGTTGCTTCCTTTAAAATAAACAGCGGGATTGGGAGTAAACATTGAAGAAACAGGCCACTAACGCGGAAGAAGATAAGAGAGAGAGAGAGAGAGAGAGAGAGAGAGAGAGAGAAGGGCGTTTTGTGTGCTGAGAGTTGAAGAGGCTGTACAGGGAAGCGGCCTACCATATTCAATGTCAATGTCACGGCCGCCTCTCTCTCTCTCTCTCTCTTCTCTCTCTCTCTCTCTCTCTCTCTCGTTTTTGAAACCTGTGATGGCTTAGCACTCTGATAAGTGTGTTTTTTCCCTTTCCACTGCCCTTCATGTGTATGTTACGTTTTGTTTACCTTTTTAATTCGTTGCTGTTTGTTTTTTCGTCGTGATAAACTTCTACTTTGACTAAAAACACAGCTTGGCCCCTTCTCTTTGGAGTTTGTTGGTTTTGGGTTTTTATTGTGAGTTAATATTTGTTTCTAAATTCTTTTTCGAAATAGTCGCTTTTGATTTCAGTGTTCGTTTTTTTTTTTTTTTTTCGCTTGGTTTAATTCTTATCTGAGAGAGCAGAAAACGTCATTCTTATTTACTAAGAAAAAGATAAGAGATAAGAGAGCAAACTAAAGTAGAGGATGTTCTAATATGTAAGAAAAAAAGAAATGCTCATGGGCAGGACATATGATGAGATGACAGACAATAGATGGACATAAGAATAACAGAATGGGTCCCTATTGATTGTAAAAGAAGCAGAGGAAGGAAGAGAAGACGATGGATTAACGAA
>NC_090757.1:47354893-47364893 GCF_036898095.1 Palaemon carinicauda | reverse complement strand
TTATCGATAGCCAGTATTATCTACTAACATTATCGGGTCAAAGGTCATAAGATTTTATGACATCTTGATAAGAAGAAAAGGCTTAACATTTGATATTCGTGATATGGTTAAGACATTTTGTTGTTTTGGAAAATATGTTTCTCTTATCTATTTATAGTATAATTTTTGTTACAAATTTAAGCCTAACGTGAAAACCCTTCTCAATACGTTGTCATGTGACGCAAACATTTTTGTTATATAGATAACCTTAAACAGTTTTCATCCGATACGAGCCTTTAATAAAATATGTAATTAAATGAGAATAATTATTCATTTGAATGATTAAAACTCTTATCTATAAACACTCACTACCTAAGGATCGAGTCCTGTCGGGTCCCATGCATTATATACGCAATTCAGCCCGGTTGATTTACATAATCATTGCGCTGGCGTTCCTGTACTTACGACAAAGGAAGCTGGGCGGAAAGATGTCTCTTTGCAGCTCCGGAAGGATTCAATTTTTCCTTTGAAGTATAGATGGCAGCCAATAGGATCTCCATTAGTCCTGTACTTCGGAGGCATACATATGTAATCGTCCGGGTGGTCCTGTCATCTTCCTTCTTCTAACCTCCCCCCCCCCCCAACCTCCAGGCCCCAAGTCACCCCCCCCCCCACCTCCAGGCCCCAAGTCACCCCCCCCCCCCCACCTCCAGGCCCCAAGTCACCCCACCCCCCTTATTCAAGAATTGTCTTGCTTCTGTTTCCCTTCTAGAGAGAATTTACTTCATTGTCTTTTAAAGGTATAAATTTTTTTCATACATTTGGAAAGCATGCCAAATATGTGTATGGCAGAAATGTATCCGATGTATAATGTGAAAAAAAAATGTGCTTGAAATTTACTTCATTGTATCTTAAGGATATATACCTGATGTATTATGTGAATAGTGAAAGGTGCTTGAGATTTACTTCATTGTATCTTATGGATAGAGATTAATTCATACATTTGGAAATCATTACAGATATGCTTATCAGGTTGGAAATATACGCTTAAAATTATATAAAAATTATACATTAAATTTGAAAATAAAAAAGTAATGAGAAAAAAATAGAAAAAACAGAGACTCAAATATGTTACTTGAAATTTGAAAAGAAAAAAGTAATGAGAAAAAATAGGAAAAAACAGAAAAGGCTCTAATATGAAATTTGAAAAAAAAAGAAAAAAGAAAAAAAATAGGAAAACCTGAAAAGACTTCAGTAACTGAAAAAGACTCAAATATGATACTTGAAATTAAAAAAAAAATAGGAAAAACGGAAAAGTCTTTAAGTAAGTGAGTAAGAAAATGTAGAAATGTGGGTCATTTGAAGCTGACGATATTACCCCAATATAGATGGCAAGAAGTATTAAGGGAGGGGAGTGAAGAACCCGGTAGGTAGGGGAGATGGCGTACAGATAAATGGGTCAGGAGTAGGGGTTGGGGTCCCTCTTGTATAGAGGGGAAAGGGTTTCTGTATATGGTAGATAAAGCTAGTGGAATGCACATGCGTATGCAGGCGTATGCGTGCGCGAGTGTATTTTTCAGAGGCGTATGCATTTTTTTTTAGTTCCGGTAACTCATTACGTCATTTGGGGAAGGCTTAGCTCAACCTATATTTCGATCCTAAGCCAGCCTTCTCCCTATTTCATTTTCCTTCACGTTTTTTTTTTTAATTTCATTTTTCCTCCATCTCCTCTGTTATTTTCTATTCTTTTCTTTTCGTCCTGTGCTTTTTAATTTAACTCCCTTCTCATTGCTTGCTCTCCTCCTCTCTCCCTCTCTCTCTCTCCCCCCTTTCCGTTCGCCATCTTTAACATAGCTGCATAGGGGGTCCCTAAGGCCACATCTACTTCAATCTACCAGCATGTGCCCCCCCCCCCTTCCCCCTCTCTCGAGGCTTGCATCCTACGCAAAAGTACATGTTCTTAGAGGTATGATCTACCGGTAGAAGAAATCGATCCTTGGGTTTATAACACTGTTGTATTACTCTCGTAAGTTATTTAATACATGGTTAAATGTTTAAGTATATTAAATACATAGTCAAATATTTATGTATATTGGATACATAGGTAAATGTTTATATAAATTGAATACATTAGATGTTTATGAATATCTTGAATACCTAGTTAAAGGGTTATATATATATATATATACATATATATATATATATATATATATACAAATTGAATACCTAGTTAAATATTTGTATATATTAAATACACGGTTAAATGTTTTTTTATATGTTGAATACACAATTAAATATTTATATATAATTGTGTATTACTTATACAGAGTGTATGTGTTGACGATTAGGACATCAATACACCATTACAAATTAAATTATTGATGTTTAATAGAAAATGTATGCTTATTCAAGCAGTTCCTCGTGTTCTCCGTTCAACAAAAGTTATGCTCCCACAGTGTGCTCTGGCCTTGCTGGGGTGGTGTTCTTCATTGTTCATTTTCCCGTCCTTGTTTTGCTCCGTTTCCTGTTCTTTTCGGTCATCCCCATTCCCTCCCCCTCCTCTCTCTCTCTCTCTCTCTCTCTCTCTCTCTCTCTCTCTCTCATATCCCTTACCACCGCCTTCTTGGAAGCAAATAGTTTGCTGAAATCGATCTGGAAGCCGGGGATGGAAGGGAAAAAATCCGTGACGTCAGGAAACTTGCGTGTGCATACACACACACACACATATATATATATATATATATATCGTTATTTCAATTCTTATAATTACGTCATTGTAAATGCAAGAACATAATTCCGTAAACGGATTTATGCACGCATATATATATATATATATATATTTATATATATCTACAGTATATATATATATATATATATATAAATGTGTGTGTCTGTCTGTGCTCAACTCTTAATCAACTTTAGATTAGATATAACTAACAAAAGATCTTTCCTCCACACCTTTGCCGTTGCAACTCCTTGAAAATCCCAAGCAGATGACATAATTTCACAACGTCACCGTATCTGGAGGAAAAAAAAAAAACGCAAATGAATTAAACCTCTCTTGTTTCATGTAGTTGCTACTACTTTCATTTTCCAATGTTCAATCTTCAATTATTATTTTTTTTCTATTCTTTTCTAAATGTCATTCGTGTATCAGAAAAAGGTTCTCGTTCCTCCGTCTCGCACCTGCCGTGAAAAAGTCCCGCTTCTCCTGCAGTTCACCTGTTCAGCAGAACTTATTCTTCGCCCTCCCCTCCTCCTCTCCCTCCATCTCAAATTCACCCTCCGGTTCTCTCCTGCTTGCTGCTGCACCTTGTATGTGTTCTACTTATATACTACCTCCTCCCCCTACCCCCCTTCCTCCTCCTCCTCCTCCTCCAAACGCCTTGCTTCTCCCCTCCTTCGTTTACCTGTGTTAATAACGTTCTCCCTCGTTATCCTGTTCACCGTGACTTGTTCTCTCTCTCTCTCTCTCTCTCTCTCTCTCTCTCTCTCTCTGTTATGGATTTTACCCGTCTCCCTGCCTTCTGTTCACCATCATCTTCTTGTTCTTGTTCTATTTTTTTTTTTTTTTGTTATTCAAGTCTTCCCCCTTTACCGCAACTTTGTGCTGTTGGTTGCCTTAACGTCGTCTTTTCAAATCAATTTTGTTCCGTTTTTCTACGCATGCGCGTCTGTACTAATATCTACGTGTGTATATATATATATATATATATATTTGATATATACAATTCATCTTCTGCGTTATTGGAAGTTACATGTATACTTAATTTTTGTGTTTGCTCGTATGTCTTGTTAAATGTCATGAGTGTATATGAGTAGTTGCACATGAAATGCACTTACGTGAATCCCCATTAGTTATGTGAATATCTCTCTCTCTCTCTCTCTCTCTCTCTCTATATATATATATATATATATGTGTGTGTGTGTGTGTGTGTATATATATACACATATATTAAATCACAAACTTCAATATTCATGCATGTGTATATGGATTTGAATGAGAGTGTGTTATTATGTAAGAGAGCTTGAATTTTCTTACATATAACACATGAAAGAAATGAAAAAATGTACCTTCATGTAAATAAAATTGTGGTTAAATCACAGTTTACATAACTCTTGCTAATACTTATCTAACTGTCCTCACTCTTCTTCCAACCAACTTTCTTATCAGTTAAAAAGAAAATGAATCCGAAATAGTCAACCTATTATTCAATATACGCATGTGAGCATCTTGGCCTAATAATCCTTGTGTATGATAAAAAGTGATGAGAATGTGTATATATATTAACCGCGGATAATTATTGTTGTAATAATCTACAATACATTTAGACGTTTAACAAGCAGTTACCCAACCTTTGGACGTTATATTTAGGTGAAATTTTTAATTGTTAATATACCATTTCCCCTACTCCTTCTCATACAATCTCTTTGCCGCAACGCTAAAGCAATTATTTCTCTCTCTCTCTCTCTCTCTCTCTCTCTCTCTCTCTCTCTCAAGAGATTAGCTTTCTGAAAGCGAAGGGGAGTCTTGGAGGTCAAATATAGGTGAGAGAGAGAGAGAAATATGTAGGGCTGGATAAGATACTGCTTGTAAGACCGAATGTATTGCCCTTGTATGAATGTATTTTGTGTTTATATGTTTATATTATCATGTTCTTGTAGTGGTTATAGCTTTTGGTTCCTCTGGAGAGAGAGAGAGAGAGAGAGAGAGAGAGAGAGAGAGGAGAGAGAATTAATATATTTTGACTAAATGATTGTATGAATGTATTTTGTGTGTATAGATGTTTTTGAAAAGGTTATAGCTTTTATTCCTGAGAGAGAGAGAGAGAGGAGAGAGAGAGAGAGAGAGAGAGAATGTATTTCAACTAAATGATTGTATGAATGTATTTTTTGTAAATATTGATGTTCTTGTAGTTGTTATAGCTTTATTCCCGAGAGAGAGAGAGAGAGAGAGAGAGAGAGAGAGAGAGAGAGAATTAATGTATTTTGACCAAATGAAGCCAAAGAAAGGGAAAGCTTATTCAGGGTCTCTCTCCTCTCTTATTTTCCCCCTTCCTTACACCCTTCCCTTCCCTACCCCTCCCCTTCCCTACCCCTCACCTTCCCTCCCCTCCCCGTATTCCATATTGCCCGATGATAAACGAAGCAAGGTCACTCCAATTGATGAAGTGCCAATTCTCAATGTCTCTCTTTCATTGCCCCTCCTCTTCCCCCTCCCCTCTCTCTTCCCCCCCCCCCCCACCCCAATCCATTCTCTTCCTTCCCCTCCCCTTCAGCTGATGCTATTCATGTTCTATTGTATCTCCTCCACTGCATTTCTCCGCTTCTTAACACCGTTTGGGATTACAGGTCTTATATTTCATTGTTGTATAAGAGGTCACGATTGCCTCACTGGTGTTCGTTTAGTTTTATATATCGAATTGAATTAATGAATAGTTGGATTAATATGTAGTTTATATTACCTTTTATTCATTATCATTCTTATTATTTCCTATTTTGCTTTCTACGCATTGTTCTACGCAAACTTTGATATTTGTTCCGCTGTCGTTACGCATTGACGCATTGCTTGAGTGCGTCAGCAACCCGTGATGTGATTTCCCCGATTTTTATAATTTGATATTACGCAATTGAGATATCATTTCTTGACCGTAGATTTGTAATAACTTTTTATTCATAGATGTATGTGCCATTTGTTTACGTAGATGTATGCGTTAAAATATTTTGATTCTCTCTCTCTCTCTCTCTCTTCTCTCTCTCTCTCTCTCTGAGGTGCTTCCTCAATGCAGTTCCCTACAATCCCCTTTTGCTACCCCTGCCTTTACTCATCCTTGCTTCTCCCCTCAAATTTCCCTCTCTTTCTCTCCCCTCGCTCTCTCCCTCCCCTGACACTCTCTCTGTCGGCACTAGGTCATCGGCGTGGCACACCTGAACCAACGTGTGTGGACTCTCTCTCTCCTCTTTTCTCCACCTCCTCCTGGTACATTTGCTTTAAATCATTTTGGGTCATGTAGCAGTCGACTCAGAGAGAGAGAGAGAGAGAGAGGAGAGAGAGAGAGAGAGAGAGATGCTTTGGGATGAGGTCAGTCCGGTTGAGCTGGTCGTGTCCATGTGTTCACCACTACGGGTGGAGTTGTTGACATTGCATCTAGATGGTATTGCTCTTTTCTTTTGCACGTTGGTTGAATGAGAGAGAGAGAGAGAGAGAGAGAGAGAGAGAGAGAGGGGGGGGGGGAGTAAATTGAGTAGCCTTAGAAATGCGTATATTCTTTTTTTCGCATCGCTTGCTGTTGCTATTACGCGGTTTGTTTTCAAGTTTTGTCTTTCATCTTACCAATGCGTCAAGTCTCGTTAGTGACTTTATTAGAGTATATTCTTTTATTATAAATAAAAATTATTTAATAACGTAACGATATTCCAATAATTAATAAAAGAATTATGTTAAGTGTAATTTAGTTTTTCCTGACTAATATTAATAATGGCAAAGACATCGTGCATTCAGACAAGCCCCTAAAACAGACAAGGAGTGATGATAGTTCCTCTCTGCTTAAGGGAGAATAATGATAATAATTATATTATTATTATTATTATTATTAATATTCCAAGCGCTTGTAATCCATCAAAAGAGCCTCGGCATCTCTCTTTTAAAGATCTCTTTCCAAGGACCACCGTAACTTGCCTGCATAATAATCCACCCCCTCACTCTTGAAGGCTGATGACGTAGAGAGAGAGAGAGAGAGAGAGAGAGAGAGCTGCTGGAGTTTCTCTTACCAGAGCTGAAATTTAGAGAGGTGGGGGTACCCGACAGGGGAGGGGGACTGTAGGGTCTAACGAAGGAAGTAGGCTTTTGGGCAGGGGTGGGGGCTGGCCGCTGGGGGTGTGTGGGCTTTGTCACCGGTTGGGATGGCCCTCTGCCTTTAGGTGGGCTAGATTCTGGGACCTGTGTCCCTCCGTGCCCCTGCAGACTGTATCCTCTCACTAACCACTCCCTCCGTGTGGCCCTCTTCCTCCCCCTCCCTCTCCCCAAGCTACCTTTCTCTCCTTTACCTACGCATCCATGTGTTGCAGAAAACTTGAATCCCGCCAGGGGTACCAACCTTTCGGATTAGATGCCCAACTTTTCCTGCGCGACCGGACGCCATTCTACAGACCTCAGCTTGGTCAAAATAACGTTTATGTATTAATCGAGAATATGCGAGGCAGATGCGAACACGCGTTGAATGACATGTACAGGGAGAGAGGATCAAAACACACGCAAATAAACACACACACAACCTTAGCTCCGGTGGTGTAGGATAATGGACTCTGTCTCCCGATCAATGGCAGCAGCTCATTGCCAGTTAGCCACGAGAACTTCCGCAAGTCCGCCGAAGACAATGGCTCCGAATGCCCCGGCTCTAAGGTCGAGTTTCCGGTTGGGCGAGCCCGTGAAGACCACCTCTGTCAACGAGCGTCGGTTCGCACTCTTTTGGAGCTGGGTTTTTCGAAGCCAGAGGAGCTATGCGTACGCCAACAGGGGATGTGGAAAAGGTTTGCCTTGCCGCCTCTTATGCACCACGTGGTGGTTGGTGGCGCTGCTTTTCGGGGAGTCTCCAGCTACCGAAATTTTCGAAGCCGTTCTGCGTTTGTGGCATCTTGTCGGTGGATTTTGCCCCGCTGAAATCGGCGGCATGCGATGCCAGTCCGTTATTCCAGCGGGCTTTAAGTCATCAACTCGCCGAAGGGCGCGGATCAGGTTCACGGGAGAGGAAGGGAAGGACAAGCTTTCCAAGACCAAGAAGCATAGGTAAACAAGGTCGCCTGAAGAGAGCGAGTTGTGGAGGGAGGGAGGGTCGCGGGGGGAGGGGGTATGGCTATTGGTTGGTGAGGGAAGGGATGTTGTAGAGAGGAGGGGGTAGATGAGGTGGTGTCACCGTTATTGCCAGGGGATGGGAGGGGTCGGTCTGGAGGCTTAGAAGAAGGGGTTAGAGAGAGAGAGAGAGAGAGAGAGAGAGAGAGAGAGAGGAGAGGAGAAAAACAACTCTACCCACGTGGCGTATCGAGGGTTAGAGCATCACTGGGTTGAGGTCTAAAGGTGAGTTCTAGTTGCCACTGTAAACAAATTAATTTGGACACTATTTTTACGAAATGAATGACATTGATGCTATTGAGAGAGAGAGAGAGAGAGAGAGAGAGTGAGAGAGAGAGAGGTGTTTGAAGTTTTGGTGCTTCACATAACATACACAAGACTTACTCTCACAATTAGTGTCATTAACAAAGGGTAGCAACGAAATTTGCAAATGAATTGAAACTCCTTTATGTTTTTGTACGTTCATGGGCCTATAGAACTTGTCACTCTGTATGGAAACAAACCAGAAGCCTTTGGATAATAATGATTAAAGGAGCATTGACAAGAAACCCTTCGATAATGTAGCTAGACCAGAAATCTTTGGATAATGAAAAGTTGAAAAAGAGCTTAGACTTGAAAGCTTTGGATGACAAGAGAAGTTGATAAAGGAGCCTAGACCAGAGATCTTGGGATAATAAGTTGAAAAAGGAGCCTAGACCAGAAATCTTTGGATAATAAGTTGAAAAAGGAGCCTAGACCAGAGATCTTTGGATAATAAGTTGAAAAAGGAGCCTAGACCAGAAATCTTTGGATAATAAGTTGAAAAGGAGCCTAGACCAGAGATCTTTGGATAATAAGTTGAAAAAGGAGCCTAGACCAGAAATCTTTGGATAATAAAAGAAGTTGATAAAGAAAAAATAAATCGATTTTTATTGTTTGTAAGGGGGTTAATAAGAGAAGTTGATAAAGGAGCGTAGACCCAAAAACCTTCTGATAATAAAAGCGAGACATGGAAGACAAACCTATAAAAGGGGATCGCTGCCAGCAGAGCATGACAACAACATCGTGCGGGTTTCTTCCAATCTTCCCCTCTTCTTCCACTTCTTCTTGTAAACCTTCTACTTCTTCTTCTTCTTCTACTTCTTCTTCTTCTTTTCCCCTCGGATGGATGGATAGGTCTTCTCCCCCCTTACTTTCCCTCCCCACCCCCATCCTCCTTTTCGTGCTTCTTTTTTAAAGGTGATGGCTTAGGTTTCAGGAGTTTTTGCTTTATTTCATTTTTTTTCGTTGATGTTACTGGTTTTCGTTGTTTTTTCTTAAGATGTTTTTTTTTTCCTCTTTCAAAGTTGTTGGAGAAACACAAATTAGAAGTTTTTTTTTTTTCCTCTTTCAAAGTTGTTGGAGAGAAACACAAATTAGAAGTTTTTTTTTTTTTCCTCTTTCAAAGTTGTTGGAGAGAAACACAAATTAGAAGTTTTTTTTTTCTCTTTCAAAGTTGTTGGAGAGAAATACAAATTAGAATAATTTTATATGAACATTGAAATTTAAACCTAATTTCAGGGTGATAATTTAGTGAATTAGTTTCGGAAAAATATTTATTTACGATAACCGTTTAATCATTTTCCATCTCATTGCTGAACCGTAATCCTGTTTCTAAAGGAAAATACGTTTTTGGCTATATGAACATCTATTAATATAACAGGCAATTTCAATTAATATTGATATTTCCGATATATTTCTCTTATGCAAACAATTCTTTTAAACATTTCTTCAAGTCGTTTATTGTTGTTTTAAGAAACACATTTCCCGATCTTTTGCAAGGGTCGGTAACTAAGAGCTTCGCTTGGTATGGCGAAAACAGCTTGTAAGACAGGATAAGCGCTTGGAATAGGACTTAGGACAGTTAGGAAAGGATAAAAGAATAAGAAAGTGACGAGGACAAGTAATGTTTCTAGATGGCAGTCTTTGCTTTATTTTATACATATATATATATATATATTATATATATATATATATATATATATAATGTACACTTAGTATATATGGTGTGCGTTTATATGTATATATGCACAGTACATATCCAAGTTCAAGTTTTCTACCCAATATAGAACATAAATTTAGTGAGCCTCATCCATAATTCAACCAACTTTATGTGCATAGAAATACACACATACACACACACACACATATATA
>NC_090757.1:47339067-47341567 GCF_036898095.1 Palaemon carinicauda | reverse complement strand
CACTTCATCGTGCGATTGAAATGGCATTAATAAGAACCACTCCATCCCAACCATTTCTGCAGACGAAGAACGTCTTGGCTTCACATCCTCTTGAAAACCAAGACAACGCACAGGAAGTTTAAGAACGACCTAGAACGACTCCGTCGACATGACCCCTCCCCCCCTTTGAGACGACCTTCCAATGTTCTCGATATCTTGACACAGCCGATACTAAATAAATCGCTCCCAATATTGTTGCAATCCTCCGTCATTGTACACAGTCTGACAAACAGCATAGAAAATGACGAAATGTCAAAGCCCGCATTGAGAAATCTTCCTTGTCTGGAAGCTACCCGCATCATCTCCTGGAAATGGTTACCTGGCTATTCCTGGAAAGATGATGATGCCAGTCCGGGGCATTTCCAGTGGCGACTAAATATTGCTACTGGAAGGAAGTATTGGATGTTTAAACAGGCAACAACTGGTGTGACCTGGAGCACTTGTTGCCCTGAAAGGTTAAGTCGAGCAGAGCAAGAGGGTCGTAGGTTTGGGGCAAAGATGAAAACTCGATCCCTTTAAAGACAATATATATATATATATATATATATATATATATATATATATATATATATATTCATGTGTGTATATATATGTATGTATGTATATATATATATATATATATATACATGTATATATACGTATATGTATATATATATATATATATATATATATATACATGTATACATATATATATATATATATATATATATTTATTTATATATATATATATATATATATATTTATATATATATATATATATATATATATTTATATATATACCTCTATTTATATATATATATATATATTTAAATATACACACATATATAGGCCTATATTTATATTTATATATATATAAATATATATATATATATATATATATATATATATATATATATATATATATATATATATGTATATATACACACACACAAATATATAATGTAAATATATGTATATGTAAAATTAAATCATATATCTCTGAACAGCAATAAAACACAATTCTGTGTTTATAAAAGTTTCCATAAACAACAGGAAAAGATTTAAAAGATTTTCACTCTTAAAGCCCACAAAAGAAATTTAATTAAAAACCAACAAAAATAAACAAAGCAAAATTGTATTCATAACAGGAATTCCATTATCATTTTATCCGCACATGAAGAGAAAATCATTTCACGATCCCTATTACAGTTTATAAAATTCGACACTACCAATTTCATTACCTAGGACCTAACATTGCACAGGTTGTGAAATTGGCAATTAACCCGCTCAAGGTATCATGAAATAGGGCATAAACCTATTTCAAAGTCGTCACATTATCCCATCAACCCATACCAAAGCTCCTATTACAGATTTTCAATCCAGTCCATAGGCCCAAAAATTCAATCCCTATTACATGGTTTATAAGATTCGACACTACCTATTTCATTACCTAAGACCTAACATTGCATAGGTTGTGAAATTGGCCATTAACCCCCTCTAGGTATCATGAAATAGGACACAAAACTACAGTATTTCATAGACGTCACAGTATCCCATCAACCCTTATCAAAGTTCCTATTAAAAATTTTCAATCCAGTCCATAGGCCCAAAAATACAATCCCTATTACATGGTTTATAAAATTCGACACTACCAATTTCATTACCTAGGACTTAATATTGCACAGGTTGTGAATTTGCAATTAACCCACTCTGGATATCATGAAATAGGGCATAAACCTATTTCAAAGTCGTCACAGTATCCCATCAACCCATACCAAAGTTCCTATTACAAATTTTCCATCCAGCCTATAGGCCCAAAAATACAATCCCTAATACATGGTTTATAAGATTCGAAACTACCAATTAACATTGCACAGGTTGTAAAATTGGCAATTAGCCCACTCAGGATATCATGATATAGGACATAAACCTATTTCATAGACGTCACAGTATACCATCAACCCATATCAAAGTTCCTATTACAAATTTTCAATCCAGTCCATAGACCCAAAAATAAGAAACGAAGCTATCCCATACGTCTCAAAATAAGATTTAAATGTATTTGAATCTAATATATGCCATGAATCTATTCCAAAGTTTTGTATTGGAATATTGTTCCTTTCTTAGGAAATTACAATAAATCTGTAATTTATTTCCCAGGCACGTAATTATATCAACAATCAATTCAAAACGCTCTAAAATAAAGCCTAAATCTATTCCATGGTTCTCAAAGAGTGCCTAGAAACCTATTTTCTAAAGCATAAAAATAATCATCAGCCTATTTACAAAATATTTAATTGGGAATCGACCTATTTCAAAGTTTTGGAAACCGAATACCAAACAATTCAAACCATCCAAAAAACCTTAAATGCATAATTTTTTAATACAAACAAAAGGGACATTTTTTTGGAAACCGAATACCAAACGATTCAAACCATCATAAAAAAAAAAAAAAAAAAAAAAAAAAAAAAAAACCGTAAAT
>NC_090757.1:47321567-47334067 GCF_036898095.1 Palaemon carinicauda | reverse complement strand
ATTCTTATTGAAACTGACTAGAGGGTACACATACCACCAAAAGCTCCTAGCCAGGATGTTAGAGCAACTAAGTGCACCAGATGAATAATTCATCCCTTGGTATTTGATTTCCAAAGTATCTGTCTAAAACAGTGGTTCCCAAACGTTTTTCTGTCATTCGCCCCCCCCCCCCCCGCACCCACTTCAACCATCCAGATTTCCCCCTTCATGTGTATGAGGGAAAGAGTAGTTAAAACACACTTGAGACTATTCACTAATTTATTTTTCCAATGTGCAAATATATTGATAAACATATAATTACAGAGTAAATTGGATAGAGAGCAGTTAGTAACAACTAAGCATAGCCATAGGGCCGGTTAATAACAAATAAAGGGACTTTTGTTTGCTCTTCTACTTTAGAATTAAATTAGTGAGAAGGGTGAGGCTGCTTCTTGTGCATCATGTCAGTGAGAACTGATATGATCATATCACAATTGAATGGCTAACAACAAATTGCCGCACGTATTATGAGAACATTTTCCGCTTGTTTTAGTTAGTAGGTAGTGTAATTATTTCCCCCATGGAAGCTTCAAATTTCTCCCCAGGGGGAAATTTCCCCCAGTTTGGGAACCACTGAAACAATCTCTGTGCTGTAACAAACCAAGCTAGATGAACATAGCACACAATCTCATGTTTCCATTGAGGATATAAATTCCAGGGACGCTGCAGATCTGGTATATCAGATTTGAATGGTGTCTCTCCATATATTTTGTAATAAGTGTTACCATGCAGAGAGCATGCAAAAATACTGAGCTGATGCTCAGTATTTCTGCCTGGCAAGCCAGATGTCTATAGATGTGTTCAAGAGCCTAATGTTTTCACAAAAATTTCCAGTGAGAATTCCACCTCTTTTCTAATTTTTTCCTGATCATATATATAAATAAGAGTTTTATATTTCACCACAACATGACATCCATTTACAGCTGATATTTAAAGTTTCTATACAAACTTCAACATATATCCATGGCCTTCATTTACACTCGTATGAGCCCAAAAGAATGTGGCGTCCATATTAACTTCGTGCCCTTAATACCTACCTGAAATGAACCTTAAGCTTCAAGTCTGCACACCAAATGAACATTCTACTTTTCCAGCAAGAGCTACAGGTTGACTTACAATAAATAGTATAACAATAAAGCCCCGATATGCCATACTTCGAGGAGCCTTATATTTCAAGTAAACAGGTAAACAGCTTTCCTCCTTATCTTGCAACAAAAATAATAACACTTCCGCAATGTACGCCCGGTGGGACATGGTACCCTTCCATATTTACTTCGAAGGGAATTTCAAATTTCTATAAACTCAATAAAAATTTTGTTCCTTAATAATGATAAATGACTGATAGCCTACGACGGTGGCTCTCTCATAAAAAAGAAAGAAAAAAAAGAGCCCGGAAGTGAGACAGGACAGTTAGAACTGCTTCACGTTCGTTACACGTGTTCTTCCGGGTCAAGGGTTACCTGGAAGGGACACCTTGGAGTTATATCAATTTCGAGGAGATGATTCCTGTTGGTATCGATTTCAAATTCATTTGCGAGTGGCGACTGATTCGAGCTTTTACATATTCGCAATATATTGAAAAAAAAAAAAACCAGTCACTGACTTCATCAACTTTTCAAACAAGATTATCAAAGCCACAAATTCGCCAAATAATCTTGTAATACTTATCCATATCCGAATTAAAACAACGAATATCTTCAACAATTCGGAGAAGACAAACCGATGCGAGAGAAATGACGAACGAAATAAAGGCCCGGGCCATACCTGCATGAAAATACATGGCGTCTTCCTTCAGGCTCGTCCGACCACATTTGCAAACGAAACACATCTAAGTTACTTGATCTCTATGGCTCGGCCCAGCACCTCTGACGCCATTTCCTGACTGCGCAAGATTCTCTCTCTCTCTCTCTCTCTCTCTCTCTCTCTCTCTCTCTCTCTCTCTCTCTCTCTCTCTCTCTCTCTTCATTACTTCCTTCAAGACAATTAATTAATATTTTGAATTATACAAACACTTAGAGCCTACAAAAGACTGCTGACAATTTATAACCAATGTTGGTATCTAGCAACACAAATACAAGCTATAAAAAAGCAATGCTATCGTCTTGAGACAGACAGGACAGCGCATGCGCACTAACACCGTATATTTCTTATTTTTTACCCATCACTTCTCTCCCCTCACTTGCCCCCCGCCCCACCTTTTTTCTTTCGGACACCGTCAACAGAAATTCGTTCGGGAAATATATATAATATCCAAAAATCGAAAACATTTATTCGATATTTTTTTTCTATAATACATGCAACAGTATCTATACCTCTCGTACTAAGCCTACCACGTCACTGTTAAGCCTAGCGGGTAGTGTTGATATTTTCAATAAACTATTCTAGAATTATCTTAAATATAATGATTCCTTGAAATATTTATCCACACACACACACACACACACACACACACACACACACACACACACACATATATATATATATATATATATATATATATATATATATATATGTATATATATGCATGGAAGTATATATACATATACATAAGCATAAATAGTATATATAATAACGTATATATAACCATAAAATCATATTAGATAAACGCATGCATAAACATACTATATATATATATATATATATATATAAATTCTGATTTAAGCATGCTTAATTCATGAATTCATAAGGAATAAAATGATGTATTTTTTCCGAGACTACGGGCATAAGCTATGCCCCTATAATCATTATAGTTCTTCCTGAGAGAGAGAGAGAGAGAGAGAGAGAGAGAGAGAGAGAGAGAGAGAGAGAGAGAGAGAGAGAGAGAGAGAGAGAGAGAGATAATGTTTCAGATCCAAGACTTAATCAAATAATTTTCGAAACATATTCATGTACCGTCAACGTATGAACGTAAAGATCATTTGTTTCTGCCTTTAAATACGGTATATAAACAAGAGATTATGTATTTCTTAATTGTAGACACAATGTTACAAACTGGTACTAGAAGAGCCTCAATTATTGAGGGCAAACGATCTAGAAAATAAGACATAACGAGATATGAGACATACAGTATGTAAATGCAAGCAAGCACTATGAGAAGATGATAAGCATCTAGGGTCATTACAATCAGAAAAAATGAATCCATGGCTTTAAAAAGTAAAAGAGAAGAATGTCACAATAAAAATTTGAAATACATTATGCCACTATGGTCAGAGGAGAAATAACTATAATCAAAATGGAAGAATTAAGTCACAATAAGTAAAAGAGAAGCATATACGGTTACTATAAGAAAAAGAGAAAAATCTATTATCAATACACTATAAGAAGAGGAAAAGCATTTATGGCCACTATAAGCAGAAGAGAAGAATCTATTAGCAATACATTATAAGCAGAGGAAAAGCATTTATGGCCACTACAAGCAGGAGAGAAGAATCTATGTTCGATGCATTATATGCAAAGAAAAGCATTAAAGACCACTATAAGCAAAAGAGAAGAATCTATTATCGATGCACTATATGCAAAGGAAAACATTCAAGGCCACTATAAGCAGTAGAGAAGTATATTATCAATACACTATAAGCAGAGGAAAAGCATTTTAGGCCACTATAAGCCGAAGAGAAAAATCTATTATCAATACATTATAAACAGAGGAAAAGCATTCATGGCCACTATAAGCAGAAGAGAAGAATCTATTTTCGATGCACTATATGCAAAGAAAAGCATTAAAGACCACTATAAGCAAAAGAGAAGAATCTATTATCGATGCGCTATATGCAAAGGAAAACATTCAAGGCCAGTATAAGCAAAATAGAAGTATCTATTATCAATACATTATAAGCAGAGGAAAAGCTTTTATGGCCACTATAAACAGAAGAGAAGAATCTATTATCAATACACTGTAAGCAGAGGAAAAGCCTTTTAGGCCACTATAAGCAGAAGAGAAGTATATTAACTATACACTATATGCAAAGGAAAGCATTTTTGGCCACTATAAGCCGAAGAGAAAAAAATCTATTATCAATACATTACAAGCAGAGGAAAAGCATTTCGGGCCACTATAAACAGAAGAGAAGAATCTATTACCGATAAACTATATGCAAAGGAAAACATTTAAGGCCACTATAAGCAGAAGAGAAGTATATTATCTAAACACTATATGCAAAGGAAAAACATTTTAGGCCACATAAGCCGAAGAGAAAAATCTATTATCAATACATTACAAGCAGAGGAAAAGCATTTCGGGCCACTATAAACAGAAGAGAAGAATCTATTACCGATAAACTATATGCAAAGGAAAACATTTAAGGCCACTATAAGCAGAAGAGAAGTATATTATCTAAACACTATATGCAAAGGAAAAACATTTTAGGCCACATAAGCCGAAGAGAAAAATCTATTATCAATACACTATAAGCAGATGAAAAGCATTTAAGGGCACTGTAAGCAGAAGAGAAGAATCTATTATCGATAAACTATATGCAAAGGAGGAGCATTTAAGGCAGTGTAAGTAGGAGAGAAGAATCCATTATCAATACTCTATAAGCAGAAGAGAAAAAAATCTATTATCGATACACTATATGCAAAGTAAAAGCATTTAAGGCCACTATAAACAGAAGAGAAGTATCTATTATCGATACACTATAAACAGAGGAAAAGCATCTAGGGCCACTATAAGGAGAAGAGAAGAATAGAAGCTCACCAAAAGCAGAAGCAAAAATCTAATGCCATTGATATAAAACGAAAGCAAGAAGCATCACTGTAAAGAGGATGAAATATAGAAGGTTTAGAATAAAATTTAATTCGAAGGTGGTGCAGTTATTGAATGCTCTGATTCAATTTTACCGACAACTTAAGCATGCAAGAAGCATCTCGAAGACTATCGGCAAAGCAGAAGCCTTTACGGTCAATGAATGAACAAGGTCTGATTATGAGAGTATGAAAAGCATCATAACTAACATACGAGAGGCCTCTTTAGTCCTTTTTCGAAAGAAAAAAAAAAGTAATCGCTATATGCATCAATGCAAACATGATAACCTTGCACTGCCAAACATTGCAAATGAAAAGTATCTATGACTGGAAACATGATCATCTTCATACCAAAAGCCTTCATGGTCACCAACTAAATCAGAAAACATGACTCATCCACGTTAAGCATACTGAAAGCCTATAAGTTCAAACAAAAGAAGCATCTTCTATCAATTAACCCTAAAATATCAAACTAACAAAAGTTCCTTTGGCTAAAAACTAAAGCTGAGAAAGATCTATGATCACTGTAAGCCTGACTGTATTATTAAAGATTTTCTAAAGCATGAGGAGCATATTGAGTTAGGGGTTTCAATTATAAAGACTATACTGGGCTAAGAAAATTTTCGTCAACAAACAGATACTATAATTACAGTAAGGTGAACATGCGTCTAAGGACACAATTGCAAATATGGAAAAAATTCATAAAATTCTTTGGGGTACTGAGGACTAAATATAAGCATATACACAGTCAGTTATTATTATTATTATTATTTTTATTATTATTATTATTATTATTAGAACAAAATGACCTTGCATAAAAAACAAGAGAGCTGAGCAAGGGCAAGTATCTAATATAAAAAATGAAAAATATGAAAAATATATTTAAAAGAAGTAATTATGTGCAAAAAAAAAGCTGAAAGTCATAGATATTCATGTATATAACATCAACAAAATATACATGTTTAGCAACTCTCATCCAAAGGCTAGGCAACCAAAAGATACATATTTAGCACCTCACCTCATCCAAAGGCTCTACAGGCAACTAAAAGGTACATGTTTAGCACCTCAGCTCATCAAAAGGCTCTGCAGGCAACCAAAACATAAATGCTTCGCTGCTCAGGTCATCCAAAGGCTCTACAGGCATCTAAAGGTTACATGCTTAGTATCTCAGGTAATCCAAAGGCTCTACAGGCAACCAAAAGATAAATGCTTAGCATCTCAGGTCATCCATAGGCTCTACAGGCAACCAGAACATAAATGTTTAGCTTCTCAGGTTTTCCAAATGCTCTAGAGGCATCCAAAACATATATGCTTAGCATTTCAGGTCATCCAAAGGTTCACCAGGTAACCAAAACATACTGTAAATGCTTATCATCTCAGGTCTTCCAAATGCTCTACAGGCAAACAAAACATAAATTCTTAGCACTTTAGGTCATCAAAAGACTCTGCAGGCAACCAAACCATAAATGTTTAGCACCGCAGGTCATCAAAAGGCTTTACAGGCAACCAAAATATAAATGCTTATCCTCTCAGGTCATCCAAATGCTTTAAAGGCAACCAAAACATAAATTCTTAGCACCTCAGGTCATCTAAAGGCTCTACAGGCAACCGAAACATAAATTCTTAGCATCTCAGGTCATCTAAAGGCTCTACGAGAAACCAAAAGATAAATGGTTAGCATCTAAGGTCATCCATAGGCTCTAGAGGCAACCAAAGGATGCATGCTTAGCATCTCAGGTCATCCAAATGCTCTACAGGCAACCAAAAGATAAATGCTTAGCATCTCAGGTCATCCAAAGTCTCTACAGGTAACAAAAACATAAATTCTTAGCATCTCAGGTCATCTAAAGGCTCTACGAGAAACCAAAAGATAAATGGTTAGCATCTAAGGTCATCCATAGGCTCTAGACGCAACCAAAGGATGCATGCTTAGCATCTCAGGTCATCCAAAGGGTCTACATGCAACCAAAAGACAAATGCTCAGCACCTCAGGTCATCCAAAGGCTTTAACAGGCAATGAAAATATAAATGCTTAGTATTGAGTCACATAAACGTTCGGCTGATAGATGAATGGATATTTACTATTATTATTATTATTATTATTATTATTATTATTATTATTATTATTATTATTATTATTATTATTATCATTATTATTATCATTATTAGAAACTAATCTACAACTCTAGTTGGAAATAAGCCCAAAGGCCCCAACCGGGAAAAATAACCATTTAAAAAAAGAAAATAAGAAATAAATGAACAATAAGAGAAGTAATAACAATCAAAATAAAATATTTCAAGATCATTAACAACTTTAAATTAGATCTATTATAAATAAACTAAGCAGAAATGAGAGATAAAAGACCAAACAAATTACTGCATGGATGAATAGATATCAAAACCCATATTAGATTTGAAGGAATGTGTGAGGATTTAACTATTACAATATTTATCCTCAAATTTTCAACGATTATTATAAATATCTTAAAATTTTCAGCGATTGTAATGTGTATCCTCAAATTCTCAAAGTTTGCATTATGTATCCCTAATTTTTCAATGATTGCAATATGTATCATCAAATTATCAACGATTAAAATATGTATCATCAAATTTTCAAAGTTTGCATTATATATCCTTAAATTTTCAACGATTGCTATAAGTATCTTTAATTTTTCAACGCTTGCTAGAACTATCTTCAAGTTTTCCACGATTACAATATGTATTATCAAATTATCAACGATTGGAATATGCATGGTCAAGTTTTGCAGTCAAGAATATCCATGCAAGCTTAGAAAGGTTTTAAAAGCGGGTATTTATCACAATTCTTATAAATGATGCCCCCATTTCAAAAGCGTACAAAGAATTTGAGAGTTTGTTCCCCTCAGTTGGACTTGCATAAAATAACTAACTTGAAGTTAATATATATATGCAATAAAATAGCCTAAGATTGGAACATAAAAAATGTGTAATCAAACTCAAACACACACACACACACACACACATATATATATATATATATATAAAATATATACATATATAAATATATACATATATATACATATATATATATAGATATAGATAGATAGATAGATATAATTATAAATTATTCATAAGCTACCAAGATATTTTAGCATTTATTTTGCAGTAATTCACAGACCTATGTAAAATTTTCGCAAATTTATAAAAGAAAAAAAAATTCTGCCTATCAAAAGATTTTTAATAAACTTTAGAAGAATTCCATAAACCTTTTGTGTGATTGATACAGACTTGCAAGGTTTCTTACATTCCTAAAGGTTTTATAAATATCTGATGACCTCTATGTCTCTTGGACGCGCTTTACAAATGGTGAGAAATTTCAATAACCTTTGAAGGGTTTCAGGATCTTCTAAAAGTTATAATAAATACAAAACCTCTCAAATGTGATTCCAAAAACCAGTATAGAGTTTTTAAAGACCAAATACGTAATTAATTTTTGGAAATGTATAACCTTTCTAATAAATGTATATTTCAAAGCCGAATATTCATCTAATTTTCACGTGGAAAAACTTTAGCGAAATACACAAACTGTCAGAGGCTCAAAATAATATTCTGAAAACTGGTGATTTTTATAAACAAATTAGAAAAGGGAATCACTGAAAAATACAAGAAAACTGATAAAAAGGAATAATTGAAAAATCATACGAGTTTCTTCGGTAATTTAACCCATGTACCAAAAGCGGTAAAATTCTGTTTTTCATTAAAAGCATTTTTTTTCCCAAAAATATTTAAGGCTAATTTCTCAAGGGTACCAGCCCATCGTTACAAAAAAACTTAAGGCAAAACGCTACCTAATAAAAAGGAATAATTAAAAAAATTATACTAGTTTCTTTAACCCATTCACCCAAAACACTAAAATTCTATTTTCCACTAAAACACACACACACACACACACACACACACACACACACACACACATATATATATATATATATATATATATATATATATATATATATATTTAATATATAAGGATAATTCCTCAAGGGTATCTGCCCACTTATAATAGTTTAAAACCTTTCTTCAAAAAGCCGGTTACCTGATTTTCAAATTTTACTATTTTGTTTGAATAAATTTTCCGAAGGCAAAGTTCCTAAGTGTACATTATCATCATCATCTCCTCCTACGCCTATTGACGCAAACGGCCTCGGTTAGATTTCGCCGCCTCTCCGCCTAAGCCAGAGTTGCCATATTTGACGACTTAGCAAGCATCGTTTCCACCACTCTCCTCCAGCCTGAAGAAGGGAGACGACACTTTTACATTATCGGATAAAGGATGGAAAAGCAGAAGGGCCCAATTTTTGTCGAGGCTTATATTATTATTATTATTATTATTATTATTATTATTATTATTATTATCAACATCATTATATTATTATTATTATTATTATTATTATTATTAATACTACTTGCTAAGCTACAACTCTAGTTGGCAAAGCAGGAAGCTATAAGCCCAGGGTTCCCAACAGGGAAAATAGCCCAGTGAGCAAAAAAAACAAGGAAAAATTAAAAATATTTCAAGAAAAGTAACATTAAAATAAATATTTCCTATATAAACTATAAAAACTTTAACAAAACAAGAGGAAGAGAAATAAGATAGAATAGTGTGTCCGAGTGTACCCTCAAGCAAGAGAACTCTAACCCAAGACAGCGGAAGTCCATGGTACAGAGGCTATGACACTACCCAAGACTAAAGAACAATGATTTGATCTTGAATGTCCTTCTCTTGAAAGAGCTGCCTACCATAGCTAAAGTCTCTCTTCTATCCTTACCAAGAGGAAAGTTACCACTGACCGGTAACCAGGGAGAAGTATCCAAAGTAGTACTATCTGGCCAGTCAAAAGACCCAATAATTCTCTAGCGCTAGTATATCAACGGGTGGCTGGTGCCCAGGCCAACCTACTACCTAATAAGAAGACATCAAAAAGACTGAGTGTGGAGAATAAAAACCTATAAATGAGGAGTGTAAAGAGGTGAAAATCTTGGAAAAATTCTTAGAATAAATTGCTTCTAGGCGTTAACGAAGATTCCAATCTGAACAACTTTCATTATAAAACTTCTATACGCATCTTCAAGGAGCCCACTTAATATTTCAATATTTTTCACTCTTTCAGAAGTCAATCAAACTGATTCGAATGTAAAACCCGATGACATTTGAACCGTCAAATGTATATTTTAAAATTGTAAAAAAATAATTTCCTTTCTTGATTGTCGGAGTTCTTCGGCCTCTTCAGGCAGCCATTTTGTGAAATAGCCCAGTTGAAAGTCTGGTTCAATAACTGATAAAAAAGAGGTTATCTCTAAAGTCATAAAAGCGACATTTCTACCCATATAATAAGGAAATTTTGTTCCTATTTATGTCATAGATTAATGCAGTCAAGATCATAGAAATCTTAGGCTTCATTGTTTGAGGAACAATACATAAATGTTAAAAAATCTACCAAATTTAAAATTATTGTATGAGGACCAGTACATGGGTGATAATTTTTTTCTACAAACTTCAATATTTCTAAAACTATCTTGTAACACTAACTAAAGTAAATTATATAAAGAAAAAGTTTTAAATTAAATGAATAGAAATAACAAGGAACTAAAGACCCAAAAAGTGAACAAAATCAATAATTATAAGCTTTTTATGATGTTCTTTATGAGCAAACATCTCCAAATGGTGTCTAATAAAAACATTAATATAATAAAAAATTCATATTTCGAGTCTTCTTATGTAAAAAGACTATAGGGTTTCTATACGACATACACATACAAATACCATACACTTGTAATTATTACACAAACAGGTACCATAAGTTGGTAATAAATACACATACTATACACAAACAAATACCAAACACTTGTAATTAATACACAAACGGGTACCTTAAGTTGGTAATAAAGAAATATACTATACACAAACAAACACTTCTAATTAATGCACAAACAGGTACCATAAACTAGTAATAAATACACATACAGATACCATACATTGGAAATATTCACATAAATAGGTGCCATACATTGAAAATAATCACAAAAACTGGTACAATACGGTGGTAATAACAACTCAAAGAGGTACTCTCTAATACTACCGAATAATTAAATTTTCAAAAGTCACATAAATAGCAGAATACGATGATTACCTTAAATAAATCGGATACAAATAAACAAAGACTTAGACGACAGATGACTGTCATAAAAACAACAATTCTTCTTCACCAAGAGATTAACTACTACACTGTAATTGTTCAGTGGCTACTTTCCTCTTGGTAAGGGTAGAAGCGACTCTTTAGCTATGGTAAGCAGCTCTTCTAGGAGAAGGACACTCCAAAATCAAACCATTGTTCTCTAGTCTTGGGTACTGCCATAGCCTCTGTACCATGGTCTTCCACTGTCTTGGGTTAGAGTTCTCTTGCTTGAGGGCACACTCGGGCACGCTGTTCTATCTAGTTTCTCTTCCTCTTGTTTTGTTAAAATTTTTATAGTTTATATAGGAAATATTTATTTCAATGTTTTTACTGTTCTTAGAATATTCAATTTTTCCTTGTTTCCATTCCTCACTGGGCTCTTTTCCTTGTTGGGGCCCTTGGTTTATAGCATCCTGCTTTTCCAACTAGGGTTGTAGCTTAGCATTTAATAATAATAATAATAATAATAATAATAATAATAATAATAATAATAATGTACATTCGTAAGAGTAAAAATAACTACCAGGAACAAATCGGGACGGTTACTGTTTATGCGATCGGCATTGGCCCTCCATGATGTCGCTCACTATTATTATTATTATTATTAATATTATTAATATTATTAATATTATTATTATTATTATCATTATTATTATTATTTGCTAAGGTACAGCCCTAGTTGGAAAAGCAGGATGCTATACGGCCAGTGGCACCAACAGGGAAAATAGCTCAGTGAGGAAAGGAAACGAAGAAAAATAAAATACCTTAAGAAGAGAAACAACATTATAATAAATATCTCCTATATAAACTATAAAAACTTTAACAAAACAAGAGGAAGAGAATTAAAATAGAATAGAGTGCCCGAGTGTACCCTCAAGCAAGGGAACTCTAACCCAAGACAGTGTAAAGTTGCTACATTTAACAGCATATTTAAGAGGGCTACATGATAGTTGTGTCTTTTCAATTGTAGATATTACCATGATATTGGGTAGGAAAAAAAAATAGATTTTAATCAGCAAAGTAGAGTATTCAAAGTACCTGGCCATTACGGTAGAACTTATCAAGTCAAATAGAGTTGTTACATCTAAAGCTTTAAAATCCTTAGAGACGATATCAGGTCATATGAAGGTACAATGTTAAAAAAAAACCGTAATTCTAACCGGAAATTCTCCGTAAAAGTATACAGTTCTCAGCCGTATTTCAATAAAATAGGCGACCGTAATTTTACCATACTTTGTTATTATATTTTACTGGTTGGTGACCGTAATATCATTCCTTTACGTCAATATATCCGTTTTTAAAACGGCCAATGCCTGGCAACATTTATTCCATGATTTTTACCGTCTTTACAGCAAATTTTCAACAGCGTAATGTCATATACTACATTGAACTTACATGTAAAAATCCCTTAGCAACTATATCAGTCCAAATAACGGAAAAAACAAATCATTAAATCTAATTAATAAAATGACTAACCGATGACGACATTTCATACGGTGTAAA
>NC_090757.1:47289067-47319067 GCF_036898095.1 Palaemon carinicauda | reverse complement strand
GAGAGAGCATAACCAATAAGTAACTAGTATAATAATTCAGCCTACTTACGTTATGATGTACAGTGCAAAGGATTGTCACTTGTACAAGAACACCTAGAATTGTACAAATGGCATTATGCTAGAAAACAAAACGACTAAATCTGAAGATATAATTAACTTTTAATTGGTAGAACCTAACTTTTGCATCCGGAGACTATAATAGACTTAAATATATGACAATATATTTCAGCAACATATGATTGAGACTTGGGGTAAAAGCTTTTTGTTATATTTTCTTAAGCTAAATATCTATGGCGGTAATCTGGTGGATATGGCATTTTTGTGGTGTTTAATACTGGCACTGTCATAAACACTGACTGGCTTCATATGAAAAAAAGGTTGACAATCTAGTGGATATGGCCTCTTTGGTTTTGTTTAATAGCAGCATCGTCTTTGTTATCTATGAAATATGTCGAAAATCTGGTGGATATGGCATTTTTGTGGTGTTTAATACTGGCACTGTCATAAACACTGACTAGCTTCATATGTTATCTATGAAAAATAGGTTGACAATCTAGTGGATATGGCCTCTTTGGTTTTGCTTAATAGCAGCATCGTCTTTGTTATCTATGAAATATGGCGAAAATCTGGTGGATATGGCATTTTTTGGGGGTGTTTAATAGTGGCACTGTCATAAAGACTGACTGGCTTGATATGTTATCTATGGAAAAAATGGTGACAGTCTAGTGGATATGGCCTCTTTGGTTTTGCTTAATAGCAGCATCGTCTTTGTTATCTATGAAATATGGCGATAATCTGGTGGATATGGCATTTTTGTGGTGTTTAATACTGGCACTGTCATAAACACTGACTAGCTTCATATGTTATCTATGAAAAATAGGTTGACAATCTAGTGGATATGGCCTCTTTGGTTTTGCTTAATAGCAGCATCGTCTTTGTTATCTATGAAATATGGCGATAATCTGGTGGATATGGCATTTTTGTGGTGTTTAATAGTGGCACTGTCATAAACACTGACTGGCTTCATATGTTATCTATGGTAAAAAGGGTGACAATCGAGTGGATATGGCCTCTTTGGTTTTGCTTAATAGCAGCATTGTCATTGTTATCTATGAAATATGGCGACAATCTGGTGGATATGGCTTTTTTGGGGGGTGTTTAATAGTGACACTGTCATAAACACTGACTGGCTTGATATGTTATCTATGGAAAAAATGGTGACAGTCTAGTGGATATGGCCTCTGGTTTTGCTTAAAAGCAGCATTGTCTTTGTTATCTATAAAAAAAATGGTGACAATCTGGTGGATATGGCATTGTTTGGGGTGTTTAATAGTGGCACTGTCATAAAGACTGAAAGACTGACTTGATATATCACCTATGAAACAAGGATGACAATCTAGTGGACATGGCCTCTTTGGTTTTGCTAATTAGCAGTATTTTCTCTGTAATCTATGATATAGGGTAACAATCTGCTGGCTGTCATTTGGGGGGAGGGGGGTCATTTAAAAGTGGCACTGTCATTAAGACTGATTAGCTTCATAGTAAAAATGGCGACGGTGCTGATCATAGGAAATTTCAATCCTTATAGTTAGACTATAGGACTATGACAAGGAATATGATTGGACAAGATAAGAACTCAAATAAGGCTTCTATCTCACAATCAAAATATACTGAGTGCAGTGTTTTCTTATCGGACTTGGTGAGAATAATTGGAAAATGGAAATCCACAGGTAAAATAATAATGGAATACAGTAAAGAGACCAAAAGGAAGAAAATGTGAAGAGAAAAGACAGTAGAAGAAGAGCAAGAAAAAAATGAGGATACTTGATGGTCTAACAATACTTTGACTAGAAATCTGTTGACTGGGACTAAAAGTTTGTTACAACCAACTGATTTAAAGGTATATGTGACGTCTCAATAAAATTTTAATAAAATTTCTATATATTAAAACGAATAAAAATCCAAATATGAAAATATGCATTTTTTTACCAATTTGAATTGTCCATGCAACATACAAATTATAATGTCTATAAATCTGTTAAATAAAGAATAACTAAATTGCGTAACCATTACATTTCAATAAGAAAAAAATTTCATTACTTGACGGAAAATTCAACTTTTATTTTTCTTTCAATGATCAAACTTGAGTTGAACAACTCAGCTTTCGGTATCTTCAAAGGAAGGAAAAAAGTCTACGGGCATTTAACACCACATTTCACAAAGTATTAAAGACAGCCCAAAAGGAATATGAAAGTAAACGAGTTTTTGTTCTTCCTGAGGGAGAAGAGAAACATCGTCTTGCCCTTGATACAACGCCCTACTCTGAAGTTAAAGGTTGAGCGAATTGCTACATAACCACTAACAAATGGGCACCGGTAAAGCTAGGCTTCTTGACACCAACTGGGAGGGAATTTACAGGAGACACATTTCCGTATTAACATTACTGATGGGAACTGGAGAAGTTTCACTCCCTGACTCAAATCAGGGGAATTGTGTTTATAAGAGAAGTCATTTCTGTAAAACAGTAAAACAAAATCCAAAATCACAAATACAAATGAATTATTATTATTATTATTATTACTATTATTTTCATCATTAACCAAGCTACAACCCTGGTTAAAAAAGCAAGAGGCTACGAGTCCAAGGGTTCCAACAGGGAAAAATAGCCCAGTGAGGAAAGGAATTAAGAAAATAAATAAACTATAAGAGAAGAAATCAACAATTAGAATAAAGTATTTTAAGAACAGTAACAAGATTAAAATAGATATTTCAATTCATAAACTATAAAGAATTGAAAGAAAAAAAAAAGAGGTAGAGAAGTAGTATATGATAATGTGTCCGTGTCCGAGTGTACCCTGAAGCAAGAGAACTCTAACCCAAGACAGTGGAAGACCATGGTACAGAGACTATGGCATTACCCAAGACTAGAGAACAATGGTTTGATTTTGGAGTGTCCTTCTCCTAGAAGAGCTGCTTACCATAGCTAAAGAGTCACTTCTACCATTACCAAGAGGAAAGTAGCCACTGAACAATTACAGTGCGGTAGTTTACTCCTTGAGCGAAGAAGAATATTGCTTGGTAATCTCAGTGTTGTCAGGTTTATAAGGACATAGGAGACTTTGGAAGGAATAGGCCAGACTATTCGGTGTATGTTTAGGCAAGGGCTAGTCAAAGTATCCAATAACTCTAGTATCTCACCGGTTGGCTGGTGCCCTGCCCAACCCACTAGACAAGAAAGGGTCGTTCTAGAGGGTAAGTGTAGAGAAAGGAACTTATCGAAAAAAATCATTAAATATAAATAACTTATAAGAACCAATATTAGAATAACCAAGCTTTGATTAGCTATTAAAAATTTTAAGTTATGAGAGAGAGAGAGAGAGAGAGAGAGAGAGAGAGAGAGAGAGAGAGAGAGAGAGACCTAGTTGGATAAAGGAAAGTATAAACTATCGTTATTGCACACAAAGACATGACTGAGGCCTTTGTTTTGCAGTCGACTATCAACGGCTAATGATGATTATGATATGAACATTTACTATTATTATTTTAATATCATTATCATTAATTACTGAAGAGAATAATTCGAGTTTATATATATATATATATATATATATGCATATATATATATATATATATATATATATATATATATATATGCTAGAATAATAATATTCAGTACTGAGCCTTAGGAAGAAAGCATGACAGTTGGAATAACTAATACCTAGTATTGCGTATGGGATGGTACAGTCTGGAAAGATCTGAATGCAATGGATATCTATATCTACCTATCTATCTATCTATATATATATACATATATATATATACATATATATATATATATATATGTGTGTGTGTGTGTGTATGTGTGTGTGTGTGTGTATAAAAGACTGAACGCTTAAGCATGCAAACTCCCATGCTGCTAACTGTAGGTACACAAAGCACCTGTGTGCCTTGAAGAGGCATACAGTTTTTGCTTGTCCACTGCGGTGTATAATTATTTCCTGCAGTACAGCATATGCGCTATTGAAGGCATTTCTGGACAGCCGATGGCTGAAGGATACCTCAGGGCCTTCTCCTGACGTCCACGCCGTTTCCTGTGCTACAGTGTATGTATTAACAACCTCGACCCCTCCACCCCCAAAGGAGACTTTTATGCTTGGAGTTTTATACTTATTTTTTTCCACCGACGATAATTAACTTTAGTGGATTAGTAATGACGATCTACTGGTTTTCTTCCGTGAGAGAAACGTAGGAGGGGGGGGGGGGAGTGAGATATTAAGGGGGGGGTTAAGGGATGGACGTTGAGGGGGGGTTTGATTGCGATCAAGAATACGTTAGGAGAAACAAAAAGAGGCAGAGAAGGATGGGGTGGAAAAGGAAGAGGAGGCTTTAGTTGAAAAGTAGAGCAAATGGCTTAAAGTGCGGTAGATAAATAGAAGGAAATGGAGTAATAAGGGGGAAAAGGCATGAGAGAAAGGATATTAAACTTAATGAATATTACAAAAAGGTCAAAGAAATAGATAGTAAAAAAAAAAATAGAAGTCCTACTAAAAGAATAAGAAGTAGACGGGAAAAAAAAGTTATAAGAAAATACAGACGAAAAGAATAATTATCAAAATTAACGATGCAGAAAATAATTTAAAAGGCGTAGAAAGGCTTCAAGCAACTCAGTAGCAGCAAAAAGGAGAAATTATTGGGAAGAAACTTAGTAAAGAAGAGATAGAAAGCATGGAAAAGATGAATAAAATTGGAAGATGCAGAGTAGTAGAATAAAGAATAACCAAATATTAAAAAAAAATTTTAGATATGAAATGAAAATCATCAATACACAATTTTCTAAACAAGGGAATAAAAAAAATTTCTAAAAGATTCTTATCCAAAATTATTTCAAAATTTACATTCTCCAGACTTGGAAAATTTAGTTTTTATTTGCAACACATTTTCTGAATCCAACATCGTATATATATGTACACATGCATAATTAGTTGATTTGGAGTTTTCTAACATCCTGACATCGAAGGTCATTGACGCCAACATCATTTGTTATAAATAAAGAATAAACTAAATTGTAAGAACTGTGTAAGACATACAAGGGGACAAACATTCCGCACAAACGGTTCAAAAGCTTATTGTTTATCGACATTAATATCTATAAATTTTCACACAAAAAGGAAACCGCATTTGCAAAAGAGTCTGCGTAAGCCCAATGTTTACTCATAAAACCCAAATCTTATCAATTAAAGGTTTAAAAGCCGCTCATGAATGGCAGGGGTAAGGCACTGTGACAATGACCTAGAGACTGACCATATATACATGATCAGCGCCCAAGTCCCTCTCCACCAAGCTAGGAACAAGGAGGGCCAGGGAATGGCTGCTGATGACTCAACAGATAGACCTATAGGTACCCCAAACCCTAAACCCTTAGCTCACAAGGATGGTGAGGTTGCAACGACTAAAGAAACTAACGAGTTTGAGCGGGACTCGAACCCCAGTCTGGCATTCACTGATCAGATACGTTACCACATCGGCCACCACAACCCGCAACCAATTATTATTATTATTATTATTATTATTATTATTACTTGTTAAGCTACAACCCTACTTGGAAAAGCAGGACGCTATAAGACCAAGGGCCGACACAGGGAAAATAGCCCAGTGAGAAAAGGAAATAAGGAAAAACTACAAGAGAAGTTTAAGAACTATAAAACTAAAATAAACCTTTCTATATGAAACTAAAAACTTGAAAATAACAAGAAGATAAAAGGATTGTCCGCATGGTGTCTAGCACACACTACAGTATGTTTAATCCTGATACCTCTATCTATAGACCATACAGACTTTGATAGAGATTGTCTCCACATTATTCCGGCAACAACGTTGATAAACCAGTTTATATATGAAATATCTGTTTTAATGTTGTTGATGTTTTTTTAAAATATTTCATTTCAATTTTTTCATTACTTCTTATATCGTTTATTCATTTGCTTTTTTCCTTTCCTCACTGGGCTATTTTCCCCTGTTTGTTCAGTGGCTACTTTCCTCTTGGTAAGGGTAGAAAAGACTCTTTAGCTATGGTAAGCAGCTCTTCTAGGAGAAGGACACTCCAAAATCAAACCATTATTCTTCAGTCTTGGGTAGTGCCATAGCCTCTGTACCATGGTCTTCCACTTTCTTGGACTAGAGTTCTCTTGCTTGAGGGTACACTCAGGCACACTATTCTTCTATCTGATTTCTCTTCCTCTTGTTTTGTTAAAGTTTTTATAGTTTATATAGATAATACTTACTTTAATGTTGTTACTCTTCTTAAAATATTTTATTTTTCCTTCTTTCCTTTCCTCACTGGGCTATGTTTCCCTATTGGAGCCCTTGGGCTTATAGCATCTTGCTTTTCCAATTAGGGTTGTAGCTTGGCTAGTAATAATAATAATAATATTTTTTTTTTCATTCCTGTAACGAGAATAAAATTACAAAATCAGTCGGAAACATTTGTTTGCACGTGGATCTTAGCCCCCATGGCCCTGCAAATATGGTCAGCGAATTTTCATTCAAAGTATATATTGTATATCACGCTTTCAAACTCTTTTAAAGGCTTAAAGGTCGCCCATGAATGGCAGAGGCAAGGGACATTGCCGTATCAAGAAGGATAATGCCCAAGAGACTGAGCATATTACATATGATCAGCGCCCAAGACCCCTCTCCACCCAAGCTAATACCAAGGAGGGCCAGGAAATGGCTGATGATGACTCATCAGATAGATATATAAGCTCCCCTAAACCCTCCATCCTTTGTTCAAAAGGGTGGTGAAGTTGCAGCGACCAAATAAACAAACGAATCTGAGCAGGGCTTGAACCCCAGTCTGGCGTTCATCAGTCTGGGAAGTTACCACATCGGCCACTACAAATGGATGAAAAAGTCATATTAGAAGACGATTGGCATTAAGGTTATCCGATCTGAGTCAGTGAGAGCAATGCGTGGGCCTATGGACACCTAATCATTGTTTTATACAGATGGGAATCTTGGTGAATCGGTTCCAATATAACATTTCGCAACGCAAAATACATCATAACGTGACTGCGATGTTACAGAATTTGCACAAATTTGAGTATTCTCCATCACGAGGATAACACCAAAACTTTAACCCAATATCAAACTGTTGGATATGCAGTGGTAGGTAGGTAGGTAAGTAGGACGGTACTACAGCGGCAATTACAGTGTGTGCAAGCCACGAGATCTTGCACTAATTGCAGCCCGTAAGAGGGATAAGGATGTGAAGGTGATAAGGTTATAAAGGATGATGATGGAATGGAATGGAATGAGAGCATCATGACAACTGAGGCTGGAGTCCGAGGCTCAGCCACAAAGCAGTAGTAGTCTCCCAAACCCGGTTCCTCTTCGGTCCCAGAGAAATTGATTTTTTTTCTTATCCCAACCCGAAAATGGAATAATAATAAAGCAGTGGTTAGGCTAGTAGAGACAGTACCGTCAATTCCAATGAGACCATTTCAGCTAGAGACTTCAGATCTCTGTTTGAGTGGCCTCATTGCAATAAGTGTATACCAGTCCTAGCTTCAGTTCACTCTTGTCTGCACCTGATAAATCGTATCCTGTGTGGGTTCAGCCTAAGTCAGGAGGAACTGTGCTAGCATTTCTGACAAACAAGAAACAAAATCGGCCCTAGATATACTGTAAGAATTTTCCTGAAACTCGAGGCGAAGCATCAAAGTTTGACAGATTAAAATGAAGAGAAAAACCATAAGGTTGATTGGTAGACAACTCTTCTGGGAGAGGGAAACTCCAAAATCAAACGATTGTACTCTAGTCATGGGTAGTGCCATAGCCTCGAGTCTATACTGTAGTCTTCCACGGTCTTGGGTTAGCATTCTCTTGCTTGAGGGTATACTTAGGTACACTATTCTATCTGTTTCTTTAATTCCTTTCCTAACAGAGCTATTTTTCCAGTTGGAGTCGTTGGGCTAATAGTATCCTGCTTCTCCAACTGGGGTTGTCGCTTAGCTAGCAATAATAATAATAATAATAATAATAATAATAATAATAATAATGATACTAATAATAACAATAATAATAATAATAATGATACTAATAATAATAATAATAATGATAATAATAATAATAATAATAATAATAATTTTAAATCCTTCATATTTCGAAGCAGTGCATCTATCCTTCCCTTACTAGGCGATAAAATGAAACCATCAATTAATCCTAAGAACATAGCAATCCGATTTAACAAGACATTTATAGATACAAAAACTTTGAATGCTTCTCTTCCTACAATGTTATTCTGAGATACGTTTCCAAAACCATCGCTTTTCCTTTAAGGAACATTAAAATTACTACGAAAAAACCTTCAACAGTTGTATTAACAAAGTTAAGAATGGGCTTACCCCTAATTTTTTAAGATGCCTGAGGAATCTCTTTATAATTCTGTATGTTCTACTTCCTTTATTTTAAAATAGTATTTTTTCCTAATCGGGTAGTTGAATCAGTAGAACTTCAAAAGTTCAAAGTTGGAGCAAATGTTTTTATGTTGACCAGGCTGACATGAGTCTTTTTATAGTTTATATATGACATGTCTGTTTTTGACGTTGTTGATAGTTTATATAGGACATATCTGTTTTGACGTTGTTACTGCTTTTAGAATGATTTATTGATAATTTATTCTCATCATTTATTTATTTCCTTATTGCCTTTCCTCACTGGGCTATTTTTCCCTATTGGAGCCCTTGAACTTATAGCATCTTGCTTTTCCAACTAGGGTTGTAGCTTGGCTAGTAATAATAATAATAATAACAGAAATTATCTATTATTCTAGAGGGGTTTCAAATGCTGATGATGATAAATTATTATTTTTTTTAATTTAGTATTTTTCACCTAAATAAAAATAATGTACTATTCTAGATGGATTTCTACTGCTGATGATAACAATAAATAAGCCAATACTGCTTATAAAGGCCTATTAATAATTTCTGAATATTACACATCGATCTCATTTACAAAAAAAAAAAAAAAAAAAAAAAAAAGCCCTCTGAAGCTAATAAATAACAGAAACAAACGGTTATTTTTGTGTTGTTCAAAAACTTGTTATTTATACAAGGAAAAATTTCGACAATATATGCGATGTAAAATCACTTTAAACTGACTTTTGCATTAATATAATTCACCGTATTTCCAAAGGATAACAGAAAACAATTGGGTACTTTTGAAGCTATTCAAAAGCAAGGGAAAATTTCGACAATATATATATACGATCTAAAATCTCTTTAAACTGACTTTTGTATTACCTTACTTATAGTTAATATAATTCACCGATTTCCAGAAAACAATTGGATACTTTTGAGGCTATTCAAAAGCAAGGGAAAATTTCGACAATATAAACGATTTAAAATGTCTTTAAACTGACTTTTGTATTACCTTACTTTTAGTTAATATAATTCACCGACTTCCAAAGGACAACAGAAAACAATTGGATACTTTTGAGGCTTTTCAAAAGCAAGAGAACATTTCGACAATATATACTATTTAAAATCTCTTTAAACTGACTTTTGTATTACCTTACTTTTAGTTAATATAATTCACCTAATTTCCAAGGTACAACTACAAGACTTTCTGTTGACTGGGTCGTTAACTGAGCCCAGCTCTAATATACTTTTTGTAAGTTGCTCAAGTTCTCTTTTAGCAAAGCTTTCCCCTTTTCCACAGGTGAAATGCTATTCCTCTATATTTCACAGAAATGACACCACAGATGACTGAACCACAATACATTTCGCTAATCAATCTATATAAGATATGTTTCCGATCAACAGCGAAAAATAAGAGCAAAATGAAAAAAAAAAAGAATCTTATGAGATATAATTTGCATAAAATATATAATCATTATTATTAGTAAAATTATTATAACTTATTATTTTCAATACTCATACTTTTTATTACTAAACAATAATATAGTTTTAATAAATCTCTGGGTTACTTCGTCAAGAAATGAAAACGCCATTTTTCACCGTAAGAATTTGGACGGCCAGATGGGAGGGAACAAAAAAAAAAAAAAAAAAAAAAAAAAGCTTACTACAGTGTTCCATATATGGGACGTAGTGGTTAATACTGTCAACAAGGAAATATGAGAGATTCTAAGGTATCTAAGGTTATAATCCCAGTGTTACTAATAAAGGCAATTTACTAATGACCCAAAACGGCATTAATATAAATATGAATACGTCACTCTTGCTTTTTCGTGCTGGGTCGAATACACTGACGGGACTAATTTCTCTCTCTCTCTCTCTCTCTCTCTCTCTCTCTCCTCTCTCTCTCTCTCTCTCTCTCTCTCTCTCTCTCTCTCTCTCTCTCTCTCTCTCTGGGGACGTTTACTATTCATTAAAAAGGAATTCTGGAATGTTCCACAAGATTGCCAAAATAAAAATAATAATAATAATAATAATAATAATAATAATAATAATAATAATGATAATAATATAACCATAATGTTGCAACTAAAGTACTATTACTACTATTACTTCTGTCAATATCAACAAGATCAATACTCCAAAATATATTTCAATTGTTTCCTTGTATCCATTAATTCCTTTGCTTTAGGAATAAAACTCAAGAAATACATCACATCTCCAAACATAAGTCCAACGAATTTGATTACATGAAGTTTCGTAAAACCTTAAAAGTTTAAATGCCGCTCATGAATGGCAGGGGCAAGGGGCAGTGACACTGCCCTATCGAGCAGGACAGTGCCTAGAGACTGACCATATATACATAAGATCAGCGCCCAAGCCACCTCCTCCACCCAAGCTAGGACCAAGGAGGGCCAAGCAATGGCTGCTGATGACGCAGCAGATAGACCTATAGGCTCCCCAAACCCCGCATCCTTAGCTCACAAGGATGGTCAGGCTGCAGCGACCAAAAGAACTAACGACTTTGAGCGGGACTCGAACCCCAGTCTGGCGTTCACCAGTCAGGGACGTTACCACATCGGCCACCACAACCTATAACACATACAATCAGGAAGATAGTTCCCTAATGTTTAATTTAGTACTTTCATATTTCTATTCATTAGATAGAGCCTACATGCTAGTGATTTGTACTTTAAACGGTCTGTAAAAATACTAATATTCATTATAATCTCGCTGTATTGGTTATCTAGCTTTTTATTCTAACTCACCTACTTAATTCTATCTAAATATCTCACTATTTGTCCCCTGACACAACTATCAGGGGTCAATCCATATTCGAAAATCCTCTTCCTTTTAATCTTCCGCGTTCGTTTCGTTTCCTTATTCTAACTCATTCACTTAATTCTATCTAAATATCTCACTATTTGTTCCCTGACAGATATCTTGTACATCTAACAATGCTGGTGAATTTATTGACTACTAATATTTCTTGCATTAATTTTACCATTTCTTTAGCCCCTTTGTTTTAGATTCAAAGTAGTTCATTATGCATGTTGCATAAGATTTTTCATAACTCTGACCATCCTTTACATTCAGATCTCCCTGGACAATTCTATCCTGTTCGTAATACTAGGCAGGCAGTTAATTCTAATAGCCAGTCCTTCTCCATCATGAGGCTCAATACTACACAGAATTCTAGAAGTTTTACTCCAGCTGTTGCCAAGTTGTGGAATGATCTTCCTAATCGGGTAGTTGAATCAGTAGAACTTCAAAAGTTCATAGTTGCAGCAAACGTTTTTATGTTGACCAGGCTGACATGAATCTTTTTATAGTTTATATACGACACATCTGTTTTTGACGTTGTTAATAGTTTATATATGACATATCTGTTTTGATGTTGTTACTGTTTTTAGAATGATTTATTGTTAATTTGTTCTCATCATTTACTTATTTCCTTTCCTCACTGGGCTATTTTTCCCTATTTGAGCCCTTGGGCTTATAGCATCTTGCTTCTCCAACTATGGTTGTAGCTTAGCTAGTAATATTAATAATAATAATTAGATATTTGAATGAGTAGCAAAAACTCAATGTTTTCCTGCAAAATTACTAAAATAACGTCGCAATGAACAAAAACCATTATAACTGCAGTTACGAATTAACAATCAAATTGAGCCAGAAATAACGAGGCTAATAACGTTAACATGAAACATAAAAAATGCTTCTAAGACAAACACTTAGGCTTTGACGTTATTCAAATTAATGGGATATGTAAACATCATTAGTTATCCCTTTACATCTCTGTGAACTGTGAACTATGGTTGACATATTTAATTAAAAATACATGAGATTTACATTAATTTTGGATTGTGGATCATTAACGTTTAGCTAAACCTACCAAGTGAACAGAGTTGTATAAGATGTACATAATGCATATTTATTTTACAGACACATGAACATATATCTATAATATATATGTATGTATGTATATATGTGTTTATAAATATATATATATTATACGAATATATATATATATATATATATATATATATATATATATATATATATATATATATATACACATATATAATATTGATACAAATTATATTATTATTATTATTATTACTAATATTATTATTGTTATTTTTATTATTATCATAATTAATTGCTGAGCTACAACCCTAGTTGGAAAAGCAGGATGCTATAAGGCCAGGGGCCCCAAAAGGGAAAATAGCCCTGTGAGGAAAGGAAACAAGGAAAAATAAAATATTTTAAAACAGTAACAACATTAAAATATATATTTCCTATATAAACTAAAAATAATTTAACAAAACAATAGGAAGAGAAGGAAATGAAATAGCGTGCCCGAGTGTACCCTCAAGCAAGAGAACTCTAACCCAAGACAGTGGAAGACCATGGTACAGAGGCTATGGCACTACCCAAGAATAGAGAAGAATGGTTTGATTTTGGAGTGTCCTTCTCCTAGAAGAGCTGCTTACCATAGCTAAAGAGTCTCTGATACCCCTACCAAGAGGAAAGTAGCCACTGAACAATTACTGTGCATTAGTTAACCCCTTGGGTGAAGAAGAATTGTTTGATAATCTTAATGTTGTCAGGTGTATGAGGACAGAGGAGAATCTGTAAAGAATAGGCTAGACTATTCACTGTATGTGTAGGCAAAGGGAAAATTAACGAGAGAGAAGGATCACATACAGTACTATAGAATTTTTATAGGTTATTGAACATTGCAATAACCGTTTAACATCCATTTCATATCAATTTTCTAGATAGATAAAAACAATTAGAAAAATGAAATAAACATACATTAAAAAATCACTGTTCATCCTTATATACTCGGTACTTATTTTTATTTAAATGGTTATGTTTTCAAAATATTTTTCTTTAGGTGTTTTAAAAATATTTTTCTTTAAATGGGTTTCAAAATATTTTTCTTTAGGTGTTTTAAAAACATTTTTCTTTAAATGGGTGTTTTCAAAATATTTTCTTTAGGTATTTTAAAAATATTTTTCTTTAAATGGGTATGTTTTCAAAATATTTTTTTCCTCATTGCTCAAATTCAATGGGATTTTAAGTAATTTATTGTTACTCTTCGTTGAATTTATAGATTAATGAAAAATCAATATATTCAGGGCAAAGCCTTAAACCATCAAAATACAAACTCCACCTGTAAATCACAGTTCTTCAGACTAAACGAACGCAAAAATTTATTAAGGAATAAAAGTATTTGCATTTAACTTCAAAAATTAATATATACTGAGTAATATTACGTTACAGGCCAGGGGATAAAATTTTGCTTCTTACAGGCTGCCTTGGTGCAAGAGCCCGTGTCCTGCTATATACAGGGCAATCTAATACATACCTACCTACCTATCTACGGGAAAGAATGCGTCAAAATATATAGGCTAAATGGATGTTAGCTCACCACTCTTGATTAGGGAAAGGCTGCTAACAATTTTCTTGCTTAATAGGCAATCACTCATTAATGTACAGCTAAATTTACATGGTTGTGGTGGCCGATGTGGTAACGTCCCTGACTGGTGATCGCTGGACTGGGGTTCGAGTCCCGCTCAAACGCATTAGTTTCTTTGGTCGCTGCACCCTCACCATCCTTGTGAGCTAAGGATGAGGAGTTTGGGGGAGCCTTTAGGTCTATCTGCTGAGTCATCATAAGATATTGTCTGGCCCTCCTTGGTCCTAGCTTGGATGAAGAGGGGTAAGATACATATGATCAGTCTTTAGGGCATTCTCCTGCTCGATAGAGCAATGTCACTATCCCTTACCTCTGTCATTCATAAGCACCATTTAAACCTTTAAATGAAAGGAGGAGTCTTGATAATTAAGAATTAGAGAGCGCTGGCGCTCACGACTCGTTTGGGCATCAAGAAGCCTGCTAGGAAGTCTTCAGAATGAAGATACAACAGTTCACGCATTTTTAGATCAAGAGATTTCAAGTCTTCAGATTTAAAGAATGCCAACTCACAACAGTGTAGGCTTGGATGGAAAAGCTTTCGCGTTTTAAGCTGAAGAAATGCAGCTAAGAAAAGAACCCCAAGTCTAAACTGGAAAAGGTAAGCTCACATATCCAAAGTTATCAGAATGTAAGTGGACTCAGGGGTCTTTGTACCTCACAAAACGGGCTAATTCTAGGGGTTCAGAAATACAGCGGTTTCAAATTCTTCCAACTGAAAGAATTGGTTAACTTTTAAGGCTTAATATACAACGGCTTTAAAATACTTTGACTGAAAAATGTGGCTAATCCTAATGTCTCAGAAATACACCAGGTTCAGTCTTCTGACTGAAAGAATTGGCCAATTATAAATCCAAAACTGGAAGGAAGAAATCCCAATCTTCCAACTTCAAGTTCATCCTGCAGGATAAGGAAGGCACTCAAGAACATAAAATTCATCTGCATTTAACAATGTTTCAAGATGATTAGGTCAGAAACAGTATTCATTTTCCAGTCTTTAAACTGCATTAATACATACTAACTAATGCTCGTACCAAAGAAGATAAGGGATTGGCAGTCTTATGATAAAACGGTAGCACAAATATATGTAATCGAGTGTTTTTTTATCAAAGTAACAGAACAATGCAGTAAAAGAAAAAAAAAAACACTTGAATTGCTTTAGCTTAAATGGGTAAAATTATTTATAAAATCAAAATATAAAGCAAGCAATTATATTTAAAAATGAACGAAATCATATTTAAATCCAAAACTTTGACCAAATGTAATAGTTTTGTACTACCTTGAACAGAATCGCTGAACTTATGCCATGAATTACATTAAACCATTCAATTTCTCCACTGCAGCCCATCTTGGTCTGCATTCGAGAGAGAGAGAGAGAGAGAGAGAGAGAGAGAGAGAGAGAGCTAACTTTGGCAACTACTTCAATGCTACAACTCGTAGATGAAAATAAATGGTCATATAGAATGTAATAGCCCTCTCTCTCTCTCTCTCTCTCTCTCTCTCTCTCTCTCTGGAAAGCAGTAATCAAATGCAAGCAGAGCCCAACCTTTTCATTACCGAAAAGATAATATTTCCCGTCATAAAAGAGACATGACAATACTTTATGCATTTTATCTCTCTCTCTCTCTCTCTCTCTCTCTCTCTCTCTCTCTGGAAAGCAGTAATCAAATGCAAGCAGAGCCCAACCTTTTCATTACCGAAAAGATAATATTTCCCGTCATAAAAGAGACATGACAATACTTTATGCATTTTATCTCTCTCTCTCTCTCTCTCTCTCTCTCTCTCTCTCTCTGGAAAGCAGTAATCAAATGCAAGCAGAGCCCAACCTTTTCATTACCGAAAAAGATAATATTTCCCGTCACAAAAGGGGCATGACAATACTTTATGCATTTTCTCTCTCTCTCTCTCTCTCTCTCTCTCTCTCTCTCTCCTAAAAGCAATATTCAAATGCATGCACAGTCCCACCTTTTTAATGGCAAATAAAATATAAAAGATGTAATCAAACAGAATAAAAACGACCTCGTGATGCAGAATAGAATAAAAAAAAAAATGTTTTAATAGTTGAGGTAAGCAGGAAACGATACATTTAACAGTAAAAGCTTTATTTTTTTTCATTTTATAAATTTTTCTATCATTTTTATTTTTTCTTCCTTAGATTCACTATGTCAAATAAGCAAAACCAATAATATAAAAAAAGCAAAAGAAAAAAGAAAAAAGAGAGCATAAATATTTCGTATGAACAAATATATGAGAGACGGGTCAATATCCATTTGAATATGCGATTTGACGAAATTTATTTAAAATTGTCATAAATGTCACTGTGGTAAATGATTATGAGAGCGAGCGATGTTTATGTGACTGCTTGGTTGTTTTCTAATGGTTTCCAACTTAGGTTGTAGCTTAGCTAACAACAACAACAATAATAATAATAATAATAATAATAATAATAATAAGGAAGTGAATGACAAAACAGCAAAAACAGTGACAATAATAATAACAACAATGTCTGAATTTCATTCATGATTTATTAGAATATAAAATGTTGTTCTTAGGGCCTTTTGAGAGAATTTCATACGTACTTATAAGTATACAATATGTGTATCGAAAAAATTTCGTATGAACGTACTGTATATTGAGGTTATCATTCGGTGAAAATATTCAATTTGAAGGATACCTGACACACATACATACATACATACATACACACACACACACACACATATATATATATATATATATCCAACACCTGAGAGAGAGAGAGAGAGAGAGAGAGAGAGAGAGAGAGAGAAGGTGCTTCCAAAAATGCCGCCATATCTACACAAAACTGAATATAATTTTCATTAATGTAAGATACTGTGCATGATCCTTCATATGAGCTCTTTTATTCAAGTTATTCATTCTAGCTCAAGCAGATAGAAAAGAAGAATATAGTCGTAACTGCATCTATGTCATTGTGCGTAGCCACTCTCTTACAACTCAACTGTTTTAAACTGGGATAATATATAGAAAGGAAAAAGTAAATTAACTCAATAAATAATAATAATAATAAAAAAAATAACCATATGACCATCGACTACCAATGAGGCTCCTCGGTTTCCAACGTGCGGACAAACTAACTTGTCAATTCCATCGTTAACTGTCCATCAAGTTCCGATTAATTATTCTTAATCACCAGGAAAACACTAATTATACTGACGGTGTAATCGTTGGAGGAGGCGCTCTTGAAGCGGCGTACCCCAGGGGCCAAAGCTGTGCCTCAAGACAAAGCAAAAGAGAGAGAGAGAGAGAGAGAGAGAGAGAGAGAGACCCAATAACACAACTGAGAGATATCAACATTTATGATAGAGCAATATATATATATATATATATACTGTATATGTATACATACACACACATATATATACATACATACATACATACATATATATATATATATACATACGTACATATATATATATATATATATAAGAGAGAGAGAGAGAGAGAGAGAGAGAGAGAGAGAGAGATTTCCCTTAAGGCATATACATCATAACGGTGGAAATTATAAAAATTATGAGGAAAAAGCGACAAGAGATCGGAAGGCCGCCTAGGTAGGGGGTGGCGGTGGGGTGGCAAACAGGCACTTAAGGTTACAGTTAATTTGAGCGAGCTTGACGAAGCGTATTACAGTCTCGTCTTTCACTGCACAACTACTGCATAGTCATTACCTATTCATGTGAAATTAAGATTAAGTCTGAATGGGGGTGAAAATAAAAACATACTGTATATATATTTTATATATATATATATATATATATATATAGGATATAAACATGCCTTACATGTATACATGTGTAAATATATACACAGTATACACATTATATATATATACATATATATATATATATATATATATACACACATATATGGATATAAAAATGCTTTACATATATTAATATATATATATATATACAGTATACACACATTATATATATACATATATATATATATACACATATATATATAATATATATAGTATATATAATCACAATTTCCAGTTTTTGAATCATCCGAAATTTTGTACGTCTTGAAGAACATCCCCAATCATACTTTTTGACATTTTTGGGTAAATAAAACATACTAGCGATGCCTATAAAGTCTTACATTTATATTATTTAGTTCCTATCTAACATTAAGCCTTTTTACCTCGTTATCTAAACCTCCTATTACTTAAAAAATACCGTATTTTTCTTAAAACAATCTTTATAGAAATAATTTTTTTTCTCTTGTCCTCAAAATAAACTGTAACATTTTTTTTTGCCCTTACATTCTAATCACACTACAAATACCTTTTTAAATATTCACATCCTATCACAAATTATCATTATCATTATTATTACTGCTACAACCCTAGTTATAAAAGCAAGATGCTATAAGCCCAAGGGCTCCAATAGGGAAAAATAGCCCAGTGAGGAAAGGAAATAAGGAAATAAATAAATGATGAGAATAAATTAATAATAAATAATTCTAAAAACAGTAACAACGTCATAACAGATATGTCATACATAAACTATTAACAACGTCAAAATAGATATGTCATATATAAACTATTAACAACATCAAAACAGATGTTATATAAACTATAAAAAGACTCATGTCAGCCTGGTCAAAATAAAAACATTTGCTGCAACTTTGAACTTAGTATTGAGCCTCCCATGATGGAGAAGGCCTGGCTATTAGAATTCACTGCCTACTTAGTATTACGAACAGGATAGAATTGTCCATCGAGATCTGAATGTAAAGGATGGTCAGAGTTATGAAAAATCTTATGCAACATGCATAATGAACTAATTGAACGACGGTGCCAAAGATATCTAGATCAGAAATAAGAAATTTAATAGACCGTAAGTTTCTGTCCAACAAATTAAGATGAGAATCAGCAGCTGATGACCAGACAGGAGAACAATACTCAAAACAAGGTAGAATGAAAGAATTAAAACACTTCTTCAGAATAGATTGATCACCGAAAATCTTGTAAGACTTTCTCAATAAGCCCATTTTCTGTGCAATTGAAGAAGACACAGACCTAATGTGTTTCTCAAAAGTAAATTTGCTGTCGAGAATCACACCTAAAATTTTAAGTCATAAAAATTTAAAGAAACATTATCAATACTGAGATCCGGATGTTGAGGAGACACCTTTCTTGACCTACTTACAATCATACTTTGAGTTTTCTTAGGATTCAACTACATACCCCATAATTTGCACCATGCACTAATTCTAGCTAAATCTCTATCAAGGGATTCCCCAACCCCAGATCTACATTCAGGGGATGGAATAGCTTTTAAATTATTTACATCCTATTACTAATAGCCTTAGATATTCTTATCCTATTACTAACAGCCACCTAAGTATTCATTCTCATCCTATTACAAATAGCCTCTCAAATACTCCTATCCTATTACTAAAAGCATCTCAATTGTTCTCATTTTATTACTAACAGCCTATCAAATATCCCATTCTTTTTACAATATCCTCTAAAATATTCTCCTTCTATTACCATTCTCCTTCTATTACCATTATCATTATTATCATAATCATTATCATTACTTGCGAAGCTAAAACCCTAGTTGGAAAAATAGGATGCTTTCAGCCCAAAGGCTCCAACAGTGAAAATAGACCAGCGAGGAAAGGAAATAAGGAAATTAAATTAACAGCAAAAGTAACGAACAATTTAAATAAGATATTTTAAGAAAAGTAGAAACATTAAAACAAATCCACCACTGTCTTGGATTAGAGTTCTCTTGCTTGAGGGTACACTAGGGCACACTATTCTATCTTATTCTCTTCCTCTTGGTTTGTTAACGTTTTTATAGTTTATATAGGAAATATTTATTTTCTAATGTTGTTACTGTTCTTATAATCTATTTTTCCTTGTTTCCTTTCATCACCGGGTTACTTTATCTGTTGGAGACCCTGGGCTTATAGCATGTCCTGCTTTTCCAACTAGGGTTGTAGATTATCATAATAATAATAATAATAATAATAATAATAATAATAATAATAATAATAATAATAATAATAACAACAACATCATCATCATCATCAACAACAACAAAAACAACGATAATAATAATAATAATAATAATAATAATAATAATAATAATAATATCACACTTAGCGACATTTTCCATTTCCTGTACATTTGATTTCCTTCATAATATTTGTACTTTGACTGCTCAAGGCAGCGACGCGGAGTCCTGCCGTAATTTAGAAGCTCCGTTGCTAATCTGGGGTTATTTAAAAGTAATGATTTCCGGTTATCATAGCAAGGATTCTCGATCTCTTCGGTAAATATACGCAAAGCGTATAATTTTGTTTAATGATGTAAGTGTAGTCGAGGATTTTAGCGAATACTATTGGGTATTTCATATATCATTTTGGCTGTTATGATGATTATTTCATTACGGTTAATATTGGTAGTTTTTGTATCGATTATAAAGGTTAATATACTTAAATTTCATATATTAATTGAATGTCTTGTTTAATTACGCAAATACTCTTGGTTAAATGAAGAATATCGATTTTAACATTTGTTAATGGTTAACACATCAAATTTTTCAGGTATTTTAACAAGTATTGCTTAAAATCCTCGCTAACATCACTTCATTTTCTCATACGCTTAATTGCCAAGTAAGCGTATAAGAAAATGTCATATCGTTTGAAAGTTGATTGATCTTCAACAGGATGTGAATAAACAGCAAACAACATGGTTCCCCAAATATAACTTAAATCACTCTAATGGCATTACTGAATTATTCAACATTTACGGAAAAATTATCTTTTGCACAGAGTAACAACGACACATACTTTCACGCATGTCTCCAAGGAAGCAGTTAGATAATTTCAGATCTCATGGCTCCCAAGAAACCAAGTATCTTTTTTTTTTTTTTTTTTTTTTTTTTTTTTTTTTTTTTTTTTTTTTTTTTTTTTTTTTTTTTTTACTTAGCAGGAAGTGATTACTTCTTACCAAGGAAACTAATCTTGAGTCAATCTCAAGTCCAATGCCAAGCTTCAACTTAACACGCCGTTGTTCAGTGTCTAATTTCATGTTAGGATCTAGAATCGGACGTGGTCGAATACGTAGCACGTAATGCTCCCCGGTAATAACGCAATGCTTTCGCGATGCTATCGCAAGAAGATTGCGGATTTTACATTACTGGTCTGAAAGTCACGGCAAAAGAATTGGTAGTAATTCGAGATGAATGAGTTTGCTATTACTGAAAATTATGCGAAGAATTATTCCCTATTGAGTTTAAAACCAATTTTTATTCGTAGTTATTTTTCTGGCCTTGTTCCATTTTTCCTTAGGAATTGTAGCGTATGGATGTTTTTTTAGGTAGCTAATCACTTGATAGGTACATTGCATGCATATGGGTAAATAGTCATAATAATAATAATAATAATAATAATAATAATAATAATAATAATAATGATGAGTAGGCACTCATTAACCAACAGTACCACTCCCAACTACCTCTCCTCAAAATCATTCTCCACCTCTTCCTTTTCAAGATTCTTATCCATCTCATCAAAATCCACCTCAATTCCATCCTCACGCTTCTCTTACTCTTCAACAAAATCCTCCTAATCCTCCTCCTCTTCCTCTTCAACATTCTCCTCCTACTGCTCTTCCTCTTCCTCCTTTTTCCTTCTACTCTTCCTTATATTCCATCCTCCTCTTCCACTCCCAACTACCTCTCCTCAGAATCATTCTCCACCTCTTCCTCTTCAAGATTCTTATCCATCTCATCAAAATCCTCCTCCATTCCATCCTCACGCTTCTCTCCCTCTTCACCATAATCCTCCTAATCCTCCTCCTCTTCCTCTTCAACATCCTCCTACTACTGCTCTTCATCTTCCTCCTTTTTCTTTCTACTCTTCCTTATACTCCATCCTCCTCTTCCACTCCCAACTACCTCTCCTCAGAATCATTCTCCACCTCTTCCTCTTCAAGATTCTTATCCATCTCATCAAATTCCTCCTCCATTCCATCCTCATGCTTCTCTTCCTCTTAACCATAATCCTCCGCCTCTTCCTCTTCAACATCCTCCTCCTTCTGCTCTTCCTCTTCCTCTTCTTTATGCTCCATCCTCCTCTTCCACTCCCAACTACCTCTCCTCAAAATCATTCTCCACCTCTTACTCTTCAAGATCCTTCTCCATCTCAAAATCCTCCTCCATTCCATTCTCATGCTTCTCTTCCTCTTAACCATAATCCTCCGTCTCTTCCTCTTCAACATCCTCCTCCTTCTGCTCTTCCTCTTCCTCCTTTTTCCTTCTACTCTTCCTTATACTCCATCCTCCTCTTCCACTCTCAACTTCCTCTCCTCAAAATCATCCTCCACCTCTTTCTCTTCAAGATCCTTCTCCATCTCATCAAAATCCTCCTCCATTCCATCCTCACGCTTCTCTTCCTCTTCAACATAATCCTCCTCCTCTTCCTCTTCAATATCCTCCTCCTACTGCTCTTCCTCTTCCTCCTTTTTCCTTCTACTCTTCCTTATACTCCATCCTCCTCTTCCACTCTCAACTTACTCTCCTCAAAATCATCCTCCACCTCTTTCTCTTCAAGATCTTATCCATCTCCTCAAAATCCTCCTCCATTCCATCCTCACGCTTCTCTTCCTCTTCAACATAATCCTCCTAATTCTTCTCTTCTTCCTCTTCAATATCATTCTACTACTCCTTCTCATCTTCCTATGTTTTCTTTCTACTCTTCCTTCTACTCCATCATCCTCTTCTACCACCTAACTACCTCTGCCCCAGCTCTCAGGCTCCCTGTCACCCAAACCCTTTTGTCTTTAGTACTAAAATTCCTTTGTTGGCGTCTTAATTTGCCCCCAAGCGAAAATGACTACGACTATATGCCTTTGTTTTCTAAATGAAAAAATGAAAAGAAAAGCTAAAAAAAAAAAATGAATTTTTTTTTGTTACGTCTTTCCTTTTTTTTTTTTTTTTTTTTTTTTTTTTTAACTGTGGGACTCTTTTTCTTTTGTATTTGTTTGAATTAATTACTCGTGACAGCCTGCTCTCTCAGTTTCCCTCTATTGTCTGCTTGCTTCGGTGACTATTCCTATATGTTAGACTTTTCATCTGTGACGCGAGTGCAAGCACAGCTTCTGTCTTTGTGGTACACACACACACACACACACACAAATATATATATATATATATATATATATATATATATATACCTCACATTATTTATATATAATATGACAGCGTTAATTTTCTTATGTATATATATATGTGTATATATATAAATATATATATATATATATATATATATATATATATATATATATATATATATATATATATATATATATATATATATATATATATGAATATATATATATATATACACATATATATATACATATATATATATATATATATATATATATATACATATATATATACACACACACCACGCCAACAAAGGCAGCTGTTCTTAATCATGTCCCTGACTAGTACAACTTTGATGATCAGGGCAATACAAAAACCCTTTCATCACGTTAAGGCATCCCCACTAAGATATATATACAGTACATATATATATACATATATATATATATATATATATATATATATATATATATATATATATATATATATAATGTGTGTGTGCGTGCGCGCGCAGTGTGTGTGTATGTTCGTGTGTACAATATATTTCATGTGTATGTTAATTTGTGTGTATGAGACAATATAATGAATTAAGATGTACCTTAGTTCAAGCTGTTTCTCAATCATACTAAGAACAATAATTCCCATCGAGAGAGTGACTTCTTCCCGGTAACAAATGACACTACTTTAGTCAAGAGATACTTTTCTAACTGTTCTTATTCCTGATCTAGTTATTAATCTCTGGCACCGTCGTTCAATTAGTTCATTATGCATGTTGCATAAGATTTTTCATAACTCTGACCATCCTTTACATTCAGATCTCCCTGGACAATTCTAGCCTGTTCGTAATACTAGGAAGGCAGTTTATTCTAATAGCCAGGCCTTCTCCACCATGAGGCTCAATACTACCCACTATTCTAGAAGTTTTATTCCAGCTGTGACCAAGTTGTGGAATGATCTTCCTGATAAAGTAGTTAAATCGGTAGAACTTCAAAAGTTCAAACTTTCTCCAAATGTCTTTATGTTGAATAAGCTGACATGTCTTTCTATATTCTATATATGGAATATTTGTTTTGATGGTTAGTTTTTTAAATATTTTATTTTAATTATTCATTATTTCTCATATCGTTTATTTATTTCCTTTCCTCACTGGGCTATTTTCCCCGTTGAAACTTTTGGACTTATAGCATCTTGCTTTTCTGACTAGGATTGTAGCTTAGCTAATAATAATAATAATAATAATAATGATAACAATAATAATAATAATAATAATAACAATAACAACAACAAAAACAATAATAATAATAATAATAATAATAACAATAATAATAATAATAATAATAATAATAATAATAATAATAATAATGATGATAAAAATAATAATATCAATTCAATTTACTTACCGCTTAAACTTCAAGACAATATTGTCATCAAAATGACAATTATAAGAAGTTATTTTGAAAGGATTTTTCCTAAAATCTTTACATATTAATCCCCAAAAATGTGCCATATGATTGCAGATAGGAAATCGGGAAAGAAATATTATATCATAAAGTTACATTCATAACGATAAAGAAGAAAAAAGTTAAAAATATTCTTCCTAATATAAACTATGGTCAATTCTTTCTAATGAGGCAGATTTGCACCGACTCTGCAGGGTGCCCTTTTAGCTCGGAAAAGTTTCCTGCTCGCTGATTAGTTAAAGATAATTTTAACTAATCAGATAGCAGGAAACTTTACCGAGCTAAAAGGGTATCGCTGCGAGTCGGTGCAAATGCGCCTCATTATAAAAAGTTGAGTATAGAGGCCGGAATTGCTTTGATGCATTGCCTTGGGGATAAAATTGAAGGTTTAACTTGAGTCACACGTCCCGTCCATCCCGCAAGGCCTGCGAGCATTGCCATATTGCGGTACTGCTCACCTACATTGCTTTGTTTATACTTTAAAATATTCATTAATTTCGTTATTATTACCGTTAACAGCTGTAATATGTTATTCTACTCTATTATTAACAGTAACAGCAACAACAACAACAAAAATCATAATAATAATAATAATAATAATAATAATAATAATAATAATAATAATATATTGACAAAAACTACTTGAAGCTAAGATAATGAATTGCAATACAGTATTTGAAATGATAAAAAATCTCTCTTTTACCTTCCAATGTCACACTTCTGCATATACAATAAAGCAAGTTTCAACACTACACATTTCGACCGTCACCAAACCACACGTGAGGAGGAAGAATAATTTTTATAGATATGGCTGATTATTATTATTATTATTATTATTATTATTATTATTATTACTATTATCATTATTATTATTACTAGCCAAGCTACAACCATAGTTGGAAAAGCAAGATGGTATAAGCCCAAGGGCTCCAACAGGGAAAAATAATCAGCTTAACCTCTTGACTTCTTTGCCGTTTAAATTTTTGACCTTTGCCTAGGATTTGAATTTTTCTTAACACGGACGGGTGGGGGTGGGGGGGGGAATTGACACAAACCAATCGCTTTAGGCCCCTATTTGAGCTAGAGGCTCGGGGACTAGAACGAATGGGCCGGGCGACACAAGACGAAGCGATTGGTACCCATTTATAAGGTCTGGGTCAATCGTTGACCTGTGAGGTCAGGTCAAGGGTCAAATTTGGGCACTTAATATTTTGCCGATTACACCTAATTAGCGGTATATAGAAAGCTTATTTCAGTAGATTGGATTAGATTTATAAGTTTGGGCCAGAAAGCTAGGCGTTGGTTTAAGGCCGGAAACCCCTGCACGGGTTTGGGACAGAAAGCTCGGCTCTTCATTTTGGGGCCAGTAAGGATGGCACTTGCTTAAAAGGTTTAAAGGCCGCACAAGAATGGTATGGGACACGGACAGTGACATTGCCCTATGAAGTAGGTAAATGCCATAGAGACTGATCATATATACATATGATCAGCGCCCAAGCCCCTTCTCCACCCAAGCTAGGATCAAGGAGGACCAGGCAATGGCTGCTGATGACTCAGTAGATAGACCTATAGGCTCCTTAGCTCAAAAGGATAGTGAGATTGCAGCGACCAAAGAAACTAACGGGTTTGAACGGGACATGAACCCAAGTGTGGTTTTCACCGTAAAGGCTGGCACTTGTTTTGGGCCAGAATGACGGGCACTGGTTTTGGACAAGAAAGGCCGGCACTTGTTTTGCGCCAGAAAGGCCGGCACTCGTTTTGGGCCAGAATGACCGGCACTTGTTTTGGGCCAGAATGACCGGCACTTGTTTTGGGCCAGAATGACCGGCATTTGTTTTGGGCCATAATGACCAACACTGGTTTTGGACAAGAAAGACTGGCACTTGTTTTGCAGCAGAAAGGCCGGCACTTGTTTTGAGCTAGAATGACCGGCACTTGTTTTGGGCCAGGAAGGCCGGGTACTTGTTTTGGGCCAGAATGACCGGCACTTGTTTTGGGCAAGAACGACCATCACTGGTTTTGGACAAGAAAGGCCACCACTTGTTATGGGCCAGAATGACCAGCACTGGTTTTGGACAAGAACGACCAGCACTGGTTTTGGACAAGACAGGCCACCACTTGTTTTGGGCCAGAATGACGGGCACTGGTTTTGGACAAGAAAGGCCGGCACTTGTTTTGCGCCAGAAAGGCCGGCACTCGTTTTGGGCCAGAATGACCGGCACTTGTTTTGGGCCAGAATGACCGGCATTTGTTTTGGGCCATAATGACCAACACTGGTTTTGGACAAGAAAGACTGGCACTTGTTTTGCAGCAGAAAGGCCGGCACTTGTTTTGAGCTAGAATGACCGGCTCTTGTTTTGGGCCAGGAAGGCCGGTACTTGTTTTGGGCCAGAATGACCGGCACTTGTTTTGGGCCAGAATGACCGGCATTTGTTTTGGGCCATAATGACCAACACTGGTTTTGGACAAGAAAGACTGGCACTTGTTTTGCAGCAGAAAGGCCGGCACTTGTTTTGAGCTAGAATGACCGGCACTTGTTTTGGGCCAGGAAGGCCGGTACTTGTTTTGGGCCAGAATGACCGGCACCTGTTTTGGGCAAGAACGACCATCACTGGTTTTGGACAAGAAAGGCCACCACTTGTTATGGGCCAGAATGACCAGCACTGGTTTTGGACAAGAACGACCAGCACTGGTTTTGGACAAGACAGGCCACCACTTGTTTTGGGCCAGAATGACGGGCACTGGTTTTGGACAAGAAAGGCCGGCACTTGTTTTGCGCCAGAAAGGCCGGTACTCGTTTTGGGCCAGAATGACCGGCACTTGTTTTGGGCCAGAATGACCGGCATTTGTTTTGGGCCAGAATGACCAACACTGGTTTTGGACAAGAAAGACTGGCACTTGTTTTGAGCTAGAATGACCGGCACTTGTTTTGGGCCAATAAGGCCGGTACTTGTTTTGGGCCAGAATGACCGGCACTTGTTTTGGGCCAGAATGACCGGCACTTGTTTTGGGCCAGAACGACCAGCACTGGTTTTGGACAAGACAGGCCACCACTTGTTTTGGGCCAGAATGACCAGCACTGGTTTTGGACAAGAAAGGCCGGCACTTGTTTTGGGCCAGAAAGGCTGGCACTTGTTTTGGGCCAGAAAGGCCGGCACTTGTTTTAAGCCTGAAAGACCAGCACTTGTTTTGGGTCAGAATGACCAGCAATGGTTTTGGTCAAGAAAGGCCAGCACTTGTTTTGCACCAAAAAGGCCGGCACTTGTTTTGAGCCAGAATGACCGGCACTTGTTTTGGGCCACAATGACTGGCAATTGTTTTGGGCCAGAATAACCAGCACTGGTTTTGGACAAGAAAGGCTAGCACTTGTTTTGGGCCAGAATGACCGGTACTTGTTTTGAGCAAGTAAAAAGTATATGTTAATGGAGTCTTATCAAATGAATTTCCAGTGAACAACGGAGCACTCCAAGGGAATATGTTGTCACCTATGTTGTTTATCCTCCTCATGGATTTTGTAATGTGTATAACAGCTGGAGATGATGGAGGAGCATTGGACTGGATTGTTGATAGGAAACTAGCAGACCTTGTTAGCAGAACACCGCAGGATTTGCAATGCTATCTTACCGGAATGCATGAAATATTTTTAGAACTAGAGTTTAGTGAAAAATTGAAAAAAAACAAATCAGACAATGGCTAAGTTGAGTAAAATTTGGAAATCAAATTGCCTGAAATTACATAAAAAATAAAACTATATATCAGTTTAGTGAGATCGGTGTTACTATATGGACATGAGTCATGGTATGACAATGAAACAATCTCCAATAGATTTAACAGATTTGAGAACAAAGCCCTCAGAAGGATATTGGGAGTTAATGGCTGGACATGGTTAGATATGAAACAATAAGAGAGATTACTCGAGTCCCATATGTGGATGAGATCATGATGAGGGGTAGATGGTGATGGTTTTGGCTTGCCCTTCGCACTCTCCAAGAGAGATTAGTTCACCAAACGTTCAGCTGGGCTCCACAAGGCACTAGAAGATGTGGAAGACCCAGACCTACATGGCTGAGAACTATGAGGCGCGAAGTAGGAGATGATGAACGGAGAAGTATTGCATTAAAAGCGCAAGATAGAGACGACTGGCGAAATCTAACCGAGGCCCTTAACGTATATAGGCGTAAGAGGAGAGGATGATACCAGTGACTTTTGAAGATATTTTGTTTACATTGAGTTGAGATATATTACTGGTTAATGTTACAATTTAGAGCTACAATATCAATTGCAAAATACCTCATGCAATGAGCTAACATCAACTTTAGGAAAGATGCATTTTTTTTAGGGATCTAACGAGTGTTTTAATTCTACAAGGTTTTCATTGAATTAAAATAAAAAACTGTTTTTGAGCGTCGGCAATAATCGAAATGGTTCTCCTGGATAAAGTCTTCTTCCTATTGCTGTTATGACACACGCTTAGGATTTCAAAATATGATCTGTAACATCACTTTATGACCTCAAGCTGCTATAACACCAGTTTAGGATTTCAAAATATCTGTAACATCACTTTATGACCTCAAGCTACTATAACACCAGTTTAGGATTTCAAAATATGATCTGTAACATTATTTTATGACCTCAAGCTGCTATAACACCAGTTTAGGATTTCAAAATATGATCTGTAACATCACTTTATGACCTCAAGCTGCTATAACACCAGTTTAGGATTTCAAAATATGATCTGTAACATCATTTTATGACCTCAAGCTGCTATAACACCAGTTTAGGATTTAAAAATATGATCTGTAACATCACACTATAACCTCATGATATTGTAAAACCAGTTTAGGATTTCAGAATATAATCTGTAACATCACTTTATGACCTCAAGCTGCGGTGACACCAGTTTAAGATTTCAAAAATACTCTCTGTAACATTACTTCATGACTTCATTTTTTTTTTTTTGAGACGAAGATGAGCATGGCTTTCCAAAAGTAGTTACGCTAATATTATTAACAGGGATGTCAAATTCACCTTTTAAAAACAAGATGCTCACAAGTTGCCAGAGCTTTATTCTAGCAAACATTCACTTGAATAGCTAGTGCTGTGTTAGCCATTGAGAGTAAGAGGCATTGTATCTGGTTGCCAGATGCTTGTTTTAACCATATAAACATGGTTATTATTCTTATTTGGGTAACTTTCCTCAATGCATTAAAGAAAAAATGCTTGAATACAGGAGTGGAGGTAAGGTGAACTTCGAATGTGCTTGCTTGCTTGATTTATCGGCCATTATTATCACCCTCCAGATTGCTGATTTCATCATCAGATACTAGTTTCATGACAGTATTGATCCAAACACCTTCCTTAACTAAACCAACTCTTTTCTCCTCCTATTAACTCTTCTGATCTTTTTTTTTCTTATCAATTCTTCTATCTTTTACTTCTATTAACTCTTCTGATCTTTTTTTTCTTATCAA
>NC_090757.1:47230077-47283567 GCF_036898095.1 Palaemon carinicauda | reverse complement strand
AAATGCATCCGGTCTCTCTCTCTCTCTCTCTCTCTCTCTCTCTCTCTCTCTCTCATCTCTCTCTCTCTCTCTCTCTCATCTTAATCTCTTCATTTTTAATAACAGATATGTATCCAGAGTTCTCTCTCTCTCTCTCTCTCTCTCTCTCTCTCTCTCTCTCTCTCTCTCTCTTTCTCTCTCTCTCTCTCTCTCTATCAAGTTCATAAGTATTTACTTAATTCATTAGCAAATAAAAATGAGAAAACACGGACTGGACTAAACTGATGATACTTTCAGGACAAAAATATTTCGAATTAAAGCCTAAGAAATGTAGACTTTGACCTAATTAGTTCCCATGAAACAAAATATCTATTCAGTTTTCAGTAACTTGGGATATATTGTATTTCTTTATCTTAAAATCCTCTGGTCTATCTTTTATCTTCAGCCTTTTGGACTATCATTTGCCGCGGCTCTTTTTATCTTCAATTATAATAGAATATGTATTTCCTTATTTCCTTTCGTCACTGGGCTATTTTTTTCCGGTTGGAGCCCTTGGGCTTATAGCATCTTGCTTTTGCAACTAGCTTGGCTAGTAATAATAATAACAACAACAACAACAACAACAACAACAACAACAACAACAATAATAATAATAGTAATTATTATTATTATTATTATTATTATTATTATTATTATTATTATTATTAGCCAAGATAGTTGCAAAAGCAGGATGCTATAAGCCCAAGAGCTCCAACCGGACAAAATAGCCCTGTGACGAAAGGAAATAAGGAAATACATATTCTATACATGAGGAGTAATGAATAAAGAATATAGAATATCTTAAGATCAGTAAAAACGTTAAAATACAATAAACTATGAAGCCAGACTCATGTCAGCTTGTTCAACATAAAAACCCTCGCTGTCAGTTTAAAATTCTAATGTTCCACTTATACTCAACTCCACGATTAGGAAAATCATTCTAGAATCTGGTCACAGCTAGAATGATTTTTGGGTTCCTTGACTTAAGGCTTAAGCCAAAGGGAGCAACCACAAAAACATTGACAAATTTGCTTCTTTGGTTGTCTGAGATATGAGTCATGAAAATATATACCAAGTAAAGAATGCTCATGAGGGATGTATATGAGAATAAACTACGAATGATATCGACAATGAAAATGAATAGGTCGAAGAAAATCAAAACTAAAGAATGGTCTTTATTATTGTTCTTCTTAAATTGATAGCCAAAAATCATGCCTGTTAATAACAGAAAGAGCTGTTCAATAAACAAATATCAAAAACTATCAGAAGTAATAAAAAAATAGCAATGGAATTCGATATGGAGAAATAAGTAATTCAGAATGAAACAAAATCTAATGAGTATAAGTGCAGCTGTTGTTTTGCATTGCAAAGCTTTTCAAAGTCGGGAATGGTCGAAGTAACTTGTAGTTTCATATAATTTTTCTGCATTCAGCCTATTTCTACATTTAGTTTTTAGTAGCTGCATACAAGGAGAATGTTTTCTCACAAAGATAAGTTGTTGGGAAGCACATCAAAAACTTAAGGGCTTGAGCTGCAATTTCTGGACAGTCTTCAAGTAGGTTTATCAAAAATGTTGAAAGTTCACTTTCCTTAAATTTTGCTTTCAACTCATAGTTGGTTGAAATGTCTATTAACTGTTCCCTCTCTCTCAAAACAATTCTTATGTGTTTTGGGAATCAAGAAATGTATCTTGAATCCAGAGAAAGTTTTCAGTATTAGAAAAAAATACTTGCCAGTTAATTCAACCATCATAGACAGATGCTGAGAGATAGAGACTTTTATGTCTGTATGAAGAGAAAGCTGGTTGGCAAGTAGATAGGTGTTCAAAACATTCATATTTTCCCCCGAGAATGCAATCATTCCAGAGCTTCAGCTTGCGTTGGAGAGCAATTATCTTACTTTGAGCTTTGAAATATGTAACTTTGTTGCCTTGCAATGAAAATATTTGTTTCATTTAAATGAGCAAATTTATCTGAAAGATAAGCCAGTCTCTGTATCCATATTTGGTCCTTCAATTTGGAGGCTAAATCGTGCTTCAGGTTTGACAAAAACTCATAAACCTCTTCATGCAACTCGTAAAAACTTAACCGGCAATTTCCCTTTAGAAAGCCATCAAACGGCAGTGTATAATAGCAATGCTTTGTGAGTGCTTCCCATATCTTCGCACAATAAACTAAAGATGCGAGAATTAAGTGGTCTTGTAAACATTGAGAACTATTTGTTGGGGTCTTTAGATTTTACTTATTATAACTCATCATATTTTAATTTTTTTATTTTTCCTCCTTTATAAAAGAACTAATTGGCAACTTTTCATCAAGGCCACTATAGTTATTTTGTTGAATTTCCACAAAATATTTTGGTGGCCTGGATGAGGAGCTTAGCATTAGCTTATACTTGTTCATTAGTTGTTCCTGTTCGTGGTTTTACTATATTTTCGTGTTTACAAACCATTTTTTGTTGTTGATTAATAAAAAATTGTTGCATTTTCAGTTAATTTATTTTTTTATTTTCTTTTTCATGAACCATCCTGAGACTCTTTACACCTGTAGTTATTGTATCATATCTCTTTCCACTAAAATAGATGAATATTTAAATGTTTGCAGCCATTAAATTTTTTCCATATAAAGCATTTGGTCCTTTTTACGAAGGGCTTCCGGAGCCCCAGGGCTCCGTGGAGCCCACTTTGGGAAACCTTGCTCTAACCGTCTAGACTTTTATAGACTTTTTACCATTTCGCTGATCAATTTCATATTCTCAAGCTACTATAAAGTACCTGCTCTTAAATCATCCCATACTGTGCTCTTCTAACTGCTTCTCTCATAAAGCATTTCTATTTAATCTGCCTTCACTCGAATGTGCTCCCTATGCATCTTCATCCTCTTTTCATTTTACATAATTCATTTTAGGATGATTCTTTCTCTTAAACACACTGGAGGGTACAAGATGACGCATACTTAATGAGCTGCTTCCAAAACCATTTCTCTCATTCTAGAGTCTAAATTAGGTCCTGTATAAACTTGCCGCCCTTTCTCTAGATGTATACTTTCTAGAAATCATGGCTGATTTTTGCAACTTTGTTCTACATACACTGTTAGTAACAAAAAAAAAAAAAAAAAAAAAAAAAAAAAAAAAAAAAAAAAAAAAAAAAAAAAAAAAAAAAAAAAAAAAAAAAACGGTCAAAGTCTGGCAACATTTATTCCAGAATTCTTACAGTATCAATAATGGTTATATCGACGTAAAAGAGTGATATTACGGTCATCAACCCAAAAAATAATAACAAAGTAAAGTAAAATTACGGTCCGCCTTTATTCTAATGAAATACGGCTGAGAACAGTATATTTCTACAGAGAATTTTCGATTTAAAATTACGGTTTTTTTCTGAGTGTATGAGAAGGGTTCATCTTACACATGGCATCTGTCACACTCGTAGTAAAAAAAAAAAAAAAAAAAGATGAAGAAGAAGAAGAAGAAGAAGAAGAGAGAGAGAGAGAGAGAGAGAGAGAGAGGAGGAGAGAGAGAGGAGACGAGAGAGAGAGAGAGAGAGAGAGAGAGAGAAAACAATCAAACAATCAATCCCCTACAGTACAAACCTCACGAATTACAAATATTTCACATTACACAAGTTTTCCTGGCTCTGGAAAAACTCTTGGACCTGAAGGCACACCGCGAGTTGCTAAATAATTCTCGAATACCAGGAGACTAAAATTTTTTTCCCCCCAAAAATGAAATATTTACCCGAAGCATCATTTCTTTAACTGATTCCTTTCTCTTTCATTACATTAGTGTGTTTGCCCTCAAAATGATGTAAATTAATTCCTTCCCATAAAAAGTCCTTCAAAAGCACCAAGTTGTTTTTAGTACCTAATTCGTTTCGTTGTTATTCAAAACCTACTTTGGATAAGGAAAACAAAAGCATCATACAAAGGCGTAAGTCTGAGAAGGATAGAAAAGTGGGCCTTGGCATAAGGATGATCAAATGAAACTTCAAGTTAGAGGATGATCAAATATAGTTATTTGCAAAATAAATATAAAAGGAAACCATAAGTCCAAAAGGAATTAAACGGAGAATTAAGTATGCAGATGGGTAAATGTAGCCCTAAGCACAGTAAGGCTCACATTAAGTCCCAAGTTCAAGAAGGATCAAATGTATTCCTAAGCACACGAAGGATAATACTAAGTCTCAAATTGAAGAAGGATCAAATGTAGGACGAAGCACAGTAAAGTTCACATGAAGTCTTACGTTCAAGGATGATCAATGTAGTCCTAAGCACAGGAAGGATCATATGAAATCCCTAGCTCAAGAAGGATCAAATGTAGTATGAACCACAGTAACGTTCAAGAAGGATCAACGTAGTCCTAAGCACAGGAAGGATCAAATGCAAGTCCCTAGCTCAAGAAGGATCATATGAAATCCCTAGCTCAAGAAGGATCAAATGTAGTCCTGAGCACAGGAAGGGTCAAATGAGGGCCAATATTCATGAAGCATCAATAAAAATAGAAGAATTAAAATGAATTTAGAATTACACGAAGGATCAAATGCAAGTCCCTAGCTCAAGAAGGATCAAATGCAAGTCCTTATCTCAAGAAGGATCAAATGTAGTCCTAAGGACAAAAAGGATCAAATGAAATCCTGTGCAAAAGATGGGTCAAATGAGGTCCCAACTGTATGAAGGATCAATAAAAAGAGAATGATTAAAATGAATTTAAAATTACACGAAGGATCAAAATCAAGGCTAATCAAATGAAACCTGATCACGTTGAGGACATCTGAAGTTTAAAAACAGGATATATCCAATACGATCGTAACCTCAAGAAAGATCAGAGGAAGTCTGTGTACAATAGCGATCAAAGAGAGAGAGAGAGAGAGAGGAGAGAGAGAGAGAGAGAGAGAGAGAGAGAGAGAGAGAGAGAGAGAGAGAGAGAGAGAGAGTGTGTTTGTGTGTCTAAATATTATAGTTATTTCGACATTCTTATCACCATATTTTTCTTGGTAATAACATTTATTGAAAAAAGAATGTATACAAGGAGAGAGAGAGAGAGAGAGAGAGAGAGAGAGAGAGAGAGAGAGAGAGAGAGAGAGAGAGTCTAAATATTATAGTTATTTTGACATTCTTATCACCATATTTTTCTTGGTAATAACATTTATTGAAAACAATTTATTAAAGGAGGGAGGGAGGGAGGGGAGAGAGAGAGAGAGAGAGAGAGAGAGAGAGAGAGAGAGAGAGAGAGAGAGAGAGAGAGGTCGGGTCAACAAAATGGCGTCTTGAAGACGCTGCCGGCTTTCGTCCTTTATCCTACTCGACTATCAAACCGAAAGTATACTTTGATTGAACTAGTGTAATCATTTTCATCCTATAAATAATTTCTAACCAGAATTATAAAAAAAAAAGAAATCTGTATAGGCCTATCAGACGATGAACAAGTTAAAATCAACTTAGCTGTTACCAAGTTGTGGAATGATCTTCCTAATCGGGTAGTTGAATCAGTAGCACTTCAAAAGTTCAAAGTTGGAGCAAATGTTTTTATGTTGACCAGGCTGACACGAGTCTTTTTATAGTTTATATATGACATATCTGTTTTGGACGTTGTTAATCGTTTATATAAGACATATCTGTTTTGAGGTCGTTACTTTTTTAGAATGATTTATTGTTAATTTATTCTCATCATTTATTTATTTCCTTATTTCTGTTCCTCACTGGGTTATTTTTCCCTATTGGAGCCCTTGGGCTTATAGCATCTTGCTTTTCCAACTAGGGTTGTAGCTTGGCTAGTAATAATAATAATAATAAAGATGCTACATTATGGAACATACATTCAAATGTTACATTTGTTTTAACTCGGCAATTACCATTCGAGATGAAAATTACACTAAGCTAACGATATCTCGCCTAATATTTCGGCTAAGAGTTTCAAGGCCAGATTAACATCAAACCACCATCAATGGTAATGATTGATTGATTGATTACGCAATAGGTAGTAGGTTGGCCAGGGCACCAGCCGCCCGTTGAGATACTACCGCTAGAGAGTTATGGGGTCCTTAGACTGGTCAGACAGTACTACAATGGATCCTTCTCTCTGGTTACGGCTCTTTCCCTTTGCCTAAACATACACCGAATAGTCTGGCCTATTCTTTACAGATCCTCCTCTATTCTCATACACTTGACGACACTGAGATTACCAAACAATTCTTCTTCACCCAAGGGGTTCACTACTGCACTGTAATTGTTCAATGGCTACTTTCCTCTTGGTAAGGTAGGTAGAAGAGACTCTTTAGCTATGGTAAGCAGCTCTTCTAGGAGAAGGACACTCCAAAATCAAACCATTGTTCTCTAGTCTTGGGTAGTGCCATAGCCTCTGTACCATGGTCTTCCACTGTCTTGGGTTAGAGTTCTCTTGCTTGAGGGTACACTCAGGCACACTATTCTATCGAATTTCTCTTCCTCTTGTTTTGTTAAAGTTTTAATAGTTTATATAGGAAATATTTTTCTTAATGTTGTTACTGTTCTTAAAATATTTAATTTTTCCTTGTTTCCTTTCCTCACTAGGCTATTTTCCCTATCGGAGCCCCTGGGCTTATAGCATCCTGCTTTTCCAACTAGGGTTGTAGCTTAGTAAGTAATAATAATAATAATAACAAAAGCCTTGATTGTGATTAAGCCCAAAACAGCAGCTTCAAAAGGTACCATGGAATTCATCTTCTCCATTCGTCATCTACTTCAAGCTTAATAGTCCTCAGCCATGTACGCCTGGGTTTTCTAATTCTTCTAGTGCCTTGAAGAGTTGGAAGACCCAGGGTTAAATGGCTGAGGAATTAGAGAAAGAAAATAAAAATGAAGAGGTAAATAGATTTTGTGATAAAGGCTGTATTTATTTTAGTCTCTCATTAAAACTTCAAGATAATTTGTATTCCGTAAAATTAAAGGAAAAAAACAATGAAAATGAAAAGAGAAATTTTTTACGGATATCTAGATTTCATTGTATTAATGCTAAGCTGTTTTTATTATTATTATTATTATTATTATTATTATTATTATTGAGTTAATAAAGGTTATGAAGCTTTATTGCAATGAAAAATTTATTAATAAGAGAAACGAGTAATAAAAGGGCACATTTTGTTCAAATGGAACACGGACTAAAGTGTTCTGAATTACAGAAAAGCAAAAATGGCTATCAGAGAAGGAAAGCTGCCACCTCTCCCTTTCCATCGCTAGTTTTTCTAATTCAAGTCATTATTCTCTTCACATTCTCATCTTATAAAAATTTGTAATGAAACTAACAAAAATACAAAATTCACAGAGAGTTTCAGACACATTATGGCAACACCTCTTATTGGAAATAAAAGTCTCGAAACCGTTATGGAGAAAAATTTGAATCCTTGAAATCAGGTCTGACGTAAGCAAAGAGGTCAGTTGATGATAGTAGGGAATAAGGATCTGGAGGTCTTTTTGGCTGATCAGGTCTGACGTAAATCATAAGATCATTTGGGTAAAAAAAAAAAAAAACGTTGTAGAGAAAGATCTGAATCCTTGAAATCAGGTCTGACGTAAGAACAGAGGTCAGTTGATGGTGGCGGGGAAAAATGATAGGGAGGCCTTTCTGACTAATCAGGTCTGAGGTAAAATGTGCGTTGTGAGAGGCCAGTCAGGTCAAGTGTATATTTTGATAGATCAACAACGTCTCCAGTAGTGTTCTATACATTCATCACATCAGAAGTTTTATTGTGAGAGTGTGTATATATATATATATATATATATATATATATATATATATATATATATATATACTGTGTGTGTATCTTGCAATATCACTAAAATCTGATCCATCATAGTATTTACAAAGTAAAAGCAGGTATAGAACTTGAGATATCAATATTGACTTTTGAAACGTTCGTGGTATACATATACATACACACATTCATACACACACATACATATATATATATATATATATATATATATATATATATTTATCTATCTATCTATCTATATATATATATATATATATATATATATATATATATATATGTGTGTGTGTGTGTGTGTGTGTGATGTCTGCTGCAAATACGGAGTTGTAAATGAGGCAGTCAAGGAGTATTGAGATGCTAAGCATTTTATGTGAATATTTTGAATTTCAAGTTACGATAGATACTGGTTTTAAGACATCAGTTGTTAAATATAAAATTTGATTTCCCAGCTATGTAATCTTTGATATTGTAATCAAATATGTAATATAAGCTAAGAAAATTAATGTCTAATATTATTCGAAAGATTGCTTAAGTGCGATGGAAATTTAGAAGGATTTCAATCATATCTAAAAGTAAAAAAAATGAAAAAGCTGTCACTTTTAAATTACAATTAAAAATCAATTAAACCTATTGAGAATTGTTACCCTAATAAGACCCAGTTTTAAATTTCAGCCAATATCTGACAACGTTTACAAAGTACTGACAGGGAATCATGAAGGTGTCCGGAGTATTATTATTATTATTATTATTACTTGCTAAGCTAGAACCCTAGTTGGAAAAGCAGGATGCTGTAAGCCCAGGGGCCCCAACAGGGAAAATAGCCCAGTGAGGAAAGGAAACAAGGAAAAATAAAATATTCTAAGAACAGTAACAACATTAAAATAATATATAAAATATATACGCTATAAAAACTTTAATAAAACACTATTAAGAGAAATCAGATAGCATAGTGTGCCCGGGTGTACCTTCAAGCAAGGGAACTCTAACACTGCCTTGGTAGAGAGGCTATGGCACTACCCAAGACTACTGTAGAGCACAGTGAATAATTTGTATAATACAAATTTGTATAATACAAATCCTGCACAAATTACACAAGAAAATTCTTAACAGGCTAAGATTCCTCTTAACTGAGTATTCCTTGAGATGCCTAACGTAGACAAATACACAAAATAAGTTTTAATTGACAAAAACTAGATGTCTCAATTTATGATGATTGCTTCTTAGTTGTAAAATGAAATGTCGACATATATATATATATATATATATATATATATATATATATATATATATATATATATATATATATATATACACACACATATATACATATATATATATATATATATATATATATATATAAAAACCTAAATCTAAATAATCGTAACTGATCTAACGACAAAAACGGAAGTCACGCAAAACGTACCTGAAATTTATCACAGATGGCCCCTCTCCATAAGAGATGACATTCTTACCTGAAATAAATCAAGAGAAATACGAATTTAATGTCTAGGTTTTGTAAGTCACAACTTTCGAGCTGAAATTCATAGCAATTTAGTCGTAGGGTTAATTTAATTCCAACTGCAGTAACATATGGCAACCTGAAATTATACAATTCGCTTTTTTTAATCACTGACCAATACAAGACATCAGATAAAAACATTAAAAATTGGATTAAATAGAGCAGGAAAAATAGGGAAATAGTCTATTAATGGAATATTTTCAAATACCTAATGGTGCCCCCATTAACAATAGCTTTTTTTTATCATGGGTCATAGGTTAACTCTGGTTTAAAGAATACATTTCATAGCCTCTACTCAATTTATTCTCATCATTTATTTATTTCCTTATTTCCTTTCATCACTGGGCTATTTTTCCCTATTGGAGCCCTTGGGCTTATAGCATCTTGCTTTTCCAACTAGGGTTGTAGCTTGGCTAGTAATAATAATAATAATAATAATAATAATAATAATAATAATAATAATAATAATATAGAGGATGTATTTTCTTCTTAACGAGAGAAGCCAAAGACTTTATTTCTGAGGCTGTAATCCAGCCAGATATTTTTTTTTCATTCTTTTCCTATTGGAATACGTTTAAAACCTGAAAACTACAGTAATTCATATATCAAGGCAAATTTTGCATAATATCACTCATCACCATCATCATCATCTCCTATGCCTACTGACACAAAGGGCCTCGGTTAGATTTCGCCAGTCGTCTCCATCTTGAGGTTTTAAATCAATACTTCTCCTCTCATCATCTTAAAATTTTTATTAATGAAGAAAATCTTGATTCAATGGACTTGGAGGATTTCAGATGGGCAATTTTATAGAATTTTTCAAAATAATTTTGTACTTAACACAAATTTCAGGTGTTATTATGCAAAACACACAGTTTCCTATTTAAGAATGCTCAATAAATTTAGGTCTACTAATTTCCATAAATGGGCCAACAGATTAACATAAAGAATAACAACTATTTCTTCTAGCAAGCATCAGCATGTTTGGCCTATATTACTTACTCGTAAACACTACAATGAATAATATGTGTTAATTAATGGCAATCATCTTAATTAAATCTATGAAAATTACTTTGGAATAAAAGTTAATCGTGAAAATACGATAATCTTTAGCAAGATGACCTGATCTGTTAAGCAACAAAACCTCTGTTCAAGAAAACAATTTAAGACGTTCTTAAAGAAATTAAGAGATCTAAGAGAGGTAATTTGTTAATACATCCCCCTAATATCGTAACGCCTATTTAAAAATCCATTAGATTATGATTAAACCTATTTTTGTCTTCTGTACAGTCAACTAGAATTTACACAGTTTACAGGGCTTTTTCAAGGTTATCTATCATGGGTCTGATAGTAGGAGGAATGGTATTGGCGGCATCAAAAAGAAAGAATACACTAAATATGTGTTGAAGACCAAGAGAGTATCAGATATGGCAATGAGTGTCAACCTGGAAATTGATTCATCATTAATGCATATGCTCCACAAGCTGGTTCTGAGGCTGATGAAAAGGATGAGTTCTGGAGCGAGCTGGATGAACTGATGGATGGTATCCCAATTGAAGAAAGAGTAATAATTGGGGCAGGATATGTGGTGGATATGAGGCCTTGGAGAAACAAAGTGTTGAGGGACATATAGTAGTAAATTTTGTCAAAAGAATGCATGGAGTGGTTTTGAATACTTGACTTTGTAAGGAAATATGAACACAAGACAACGTACAAAAGTGGAGGAAGGTGGTCATAAGTAGATTATATCATGTGTAGATGTTATTTAAAAGAAGGACTTTGAAGTGCTGGCCTGAGATTGTGTGCCAAAACAGCATCGAATGTTGGTATGTGAGATGGCCTTATCTGTATTATTATTATTATTATTATTATTATTATTATCATTATTATTTGCTAAGCAACAACCCTAGTTGGAAAAGCAGAATGCTATAAGCCCAGGGGCCCCAACAGGGAAAATAGCCCAGTAAAGAAAGGAAAGAAGGAAAAATAAAATATTTTAAGAAGAGTAACAACATTAAAATGAATATTTCCTATATAAACTATGAAAACTTTAACAAAACAAGAGGAAGAGAAATCAGACAGAATAGTGTGCCTGATTGTACCCTCAAGCAAGAGAACTCTAACCCAAGACAGTGGAAGACCATGGTACAGAGGCTATGGCACTACCCAAGACTAGAGAACAATGGTTTGATTTTGGAGTGTCCTTCTCCTAGAAGAGCTGCTTACCATAGCTAAAGAGTCTCTTCTACCCTTACCAAGAGGAAAATAGCAACAGAACAAATACAGTGCAGTAGTTAACCCCTTGAGCGAAGCAGAATTGTTTAGTAACCTCAGTGTTGTCAGGTGTGTGAGGACAGAATCTGTTAAGAATAGGCCAGACTATTCGGCGTATGTGTAGGCAAAGAGAAAGAACCGTAACCAAAGAGAAGGATCCAACGTAGTACTGTCTGGCCAGTCAAAGGACCCCATATCTCTCTGGCGGTAGTATTTCAACGGGCGGCTGGAAGAGAAAGACTGTAAGAGCAAAACCAAGGGCCAGATGACGGAAGATGAAACATGAAGAATGTGCAATCAACTTTAACGATGGAGTAATCCAAATTGTGCTAGCTCTGGCCCACAGCGAATATCTGCCTGATGACTGGGAAAAGACAGCAAGAATAATCAAAGACTGGAAGTAAGGTGTTTGGTACTTCAGTGATGTCAATGAAAGACAAAGAAAGTTTGTGGTGGAATAAAGAGGTCCAGGAACCTATAAAGAGAAGTATAGCAAAGCATACATGGTTAAAGCAAATATATATCAAGAATACATGTGAATTTAAGGAGAAACGACAAAAAGTTAAAAAGTCATTAGCAAAAGCTAGAACCAAAGCATATGATAGGTTCTGTGATAGTCTGGATACAAAAAGAGGGAGGAAAAGATTTGTACTGATTGGCCACGCATAGAGATATGGCAGGGAAAGCTATACAGCATGTAAGAGTTTTAAATGATGAAAATGGCAAAGTTTTAACTGGTGGTAACTTTCAGTATTGACAACACTTATCTATGTTGTTCCCAGTCTACACATTCTGTTTGTCCACGTCTTGCTTCCAGATAAGTTATATTCAGTTATATCCAACGGATCTTGTGTATTTACTCGTAATAGGCATTAAGAACCTAGTTTTACAGTTGTATCCTCGCCCCAGCAATTAAGGTTATGGAAGTTATCAATACGTACAGACAGCAGGAGGGGCCTATGCCAAGTAGGAGCCCACCAGATGCCACATTTGCTTTGTAATATCGAGATGTTTCTGGACTTAGAGAAAGCTTCTCGTAGGGTGCCAAGAGATGAACTGGGGTACTGTATGAGGAGGTCTAGAGCGGATAAGATTGTATGAGGAGCTCTGGAGTAGATAAGAAGTGAAGGTAGTGCATGATGCATGCGAATACTCAAACAGCAGTGAGGTGTGCTGTCGGCACAACGGAATACCTTGATGTTGAGATGGGATTGCAACAAGGATGGGCTTTAAAACCTTTCCTGTTTGCAATTACCATGGACTGATTGACCGATGGCATTAGGCAGAAATCTCCATGATCAATATTATTGGCAGACGATAAATTGATCTGTGGAGAGAGTAATAACGAGGCTTAAACAAATCTGGAAATTTGGAGGTATCCACTAGAGAGGAGGGATAAGAAAATCAGCCGAAGTAAGATGATATATATTTGAAAATGATGGGGATACGAGGAACACAACACCGTTTGAAGGTATAGTACTGGAAAAAAAGGTAGATTAATACTGTTCTTAAAATATTCAATTTTGATAGTTCATTGCTTCTCATAGTTTATATTTTTCCTTATTTCCTTTCCTCACTGAGCTTATTTCTCTGTTGGAGCCCTTGAGCTTATAGCATCCTGCTTTTCTAACTAGAGCTGTAGCTTAGCTTCCATTTATATCAGGTAAATATATATATATATATGTATGTATATATATATATATATATATATATATATATATATATATATATATATATATATAGATATATATGACTTGTTCAAACTAATTTTAATTTTATGACTAAGTGTCATGACATTGATGATTTTACCTTGATTTAAAGAAACACAGGTATAATGTAAAGAACCACATCTGAAATTCATATTACGTATTATCTTTATCTATGATTATTTAAAATATTCTTATTCATCAGATAGTTTCAAAATAAACACACGCAAAAGACTGCATTCTTAGAATTAATATTTCAAAAGATTAACGTTAACTATTCTATCAATTCCACCTAATAATTATTATTTATATCATTACTAAGCTGCAACCCCGGTTGGAAAAGCAAGATGCTATAAGCACAAGGGCTCCAACAGGGAAAATAGCCCAGGGATGATAGGAAATAAGGATATAAATAAACAATATAAGTAGTAATAAAATATCTTTAAAACATTAACATTAAAAGAGATATTTCATATATATACTTTAAAAAGACTTATGTCAGCCTGTTCCAAATAAAAATATTTGCTGCAAGTTTGAACTCTTCAAGTTCTACTGATTCAACTACCCGATAAGGGAGATCATCCCACAACTTGGTCACAGCTGGAATAAACTTGTAGAGTACTGAGTAGTATTGAGCCACATGATGGAGAAGGCCTGACTATTAGAGAGAAACTGCATGCCTAGTATTACGAAGTGGATGGAACTGTCCGGGAAAATCTGAATGTAAAGGTTATACAATCTAACCAAATATCCATAACTACTCGTATTTTTTGTTGATTAAATGTAATAAAATAATCTACATACATCTCCAAATAGTCAAATCCTCTTTTGGCTATGAACAAAATTACCGAATAATCTAATTGCCATATGTTCAAAAGCATTTCTTATTTGTGATATAATTGTTTTCAACAAAACTCTTGTTTGTTTACGTTCAAATTGTTCCTAGGAGCAGTTATGCTTCAATGTAGTCCATGGTTAAAAACGACGTCTTAATTCTTCCTATGTAAGTTCAAATACATATTCATAGGCACATTGTGAGTATAACTTTATTTTTTTTTTCTCTCTCTCTCTCTCTCTCTCTCTCTCTCTCTCTCTCTCTCTCTCTCTCTCTCTCTCTCTCTCACACACATTTCTAAATGTTCTACTAATTAGCTTTCGGGCAACGGCAAGTATTTTTCAATGAGATTAGTAACCAATGCACACAAACACAGACAAACTAAAGACTAATAACCATACCATAGACATTTCTTAGATAAACAAAAATTCATATCGTGTAAAATTGATAATTGATAATAATTAAATAAACAATTGAAAAATAAGACCCAAAGTAAGAAATTTCTCAAGAAAGACAACGTCTCTAACTTCTCTCGTCTCCTAAAGCACAACTTGATTGCATTTAAGAGCCGCCATTTTGTGGACGCAAGTGCCCCCCCCCCCCCCCACACACACACACACAATGGCGAGTCCTTAAGGTTCTCAAGAACATGGTTCATACTGAAACGTAAATATATAACAACACCTTTTCAATATAACAACCTTTCCCCGGGTGACTTATCATTTTTCCAAATACTAATTATATTAATTACATTTCTAATTATTTCCCCGATCGCTTGAGAGCCAATTGGTCTCGAGTCTCGTCCGGGAGATTAAGGTGTGGTTCCATACGCTCTTATTAACACCCCCCCCTCCCCACCCCCTCTTCCAGGGTCTCCCATAGCAATATTATTCGATATAATCACTACATTGAGTAATCAATTGACTTACAGAAATCTTCGATGATGATTGCACTGGGTTAGAGTTCTCTTGCTTGAGGGTACACTCGGGCACACTATTCTATCTTATTTTACTTCCTCTTGTTTTGTTAAAGTTTTTATTGTTTATATAGGATATATTCATTTTAATGTAGGGACTGCTTTCAAGATATTTTATTTGTTCTCGTTTCCTTTCCTCACTGGACTATTTTCCCTGTTGGGGCCCCCGGGCTTATAGCATCCTGTTTTTCCAACTAGGGTTGTAGCTTAGCAAGTAATAATAATAATAATAATAATAATAATAATAATAATAATAATAATAATAATAATATAACTACGAAATAAACCTTAGCTCACAAGTCTAAAAAATCTAAGGGATGATGAAAGTAGAATAGTGAGGTCATTGTTATCAGGACCCATAATAAAGACCACAAATACATTTCTCGAAAAAAGTAAATAGAAAAAAAAAACGAAGACTGCAGCCTTCAAGGCTATCAATGTGGTTTTTGAAAGAACATTAATTGAAATTGAAGCCTCGAAAAAAGTATATAGAAGGTCGAAAGGATATTAAAGCAAGTAAGGTAAAATGAGTTAAATATATACACATTTAGCTTCCACTTATCTTCCCCTTTTAAAAGTTCACCTATTCACAACTGCCTGGTTAGGAAGATCATTCCACAATCTGATCATATCTGGAATATAATTTATAGACTACTGTGTAGTATTGAGCTCCATGATAGAAAAAGGCATGCCTATTCGAATTAAATGTATACCTAACACGAACAGGATGGTACTGTAAGGGAAGATCTGAGTACAAAGGATGGTCAGACTTATAAAATATCTTATGCAACATGCGTAACGAACTAACTGAACGACGGTGCCAGAGATTAATATCTAGATCAGGAATAAGAAATCTAATAGACCGTAAGTTCCTGTCCAACAAATTAAGATGGGCATCAGCAGCTGAAGACCAGACAGAAGAACAATACTCGAAACAAGGAAAAATAAAAGATTTAAAACTTCTTCAGAATAGATTGATCACCAAAAATTAAAATAAACAAGACACATTTTTATGCAACTGAAGAAGAGACAGACTTAATGTGTTTCCCATTCATGATCTTGTTCCTCACTTACATTCTAAAGAGCCTTTTGGATGTTTTCTTCATTTTTTTTTGGGGGGGGGGATTATCTAGTCTCAAAATGTATTCCCACGGAATTACAAAAACTGTACATAGACAGGAAGAAAAAACTACTGTTAAGACAGGGAGATATTAACGAATAAGCAAATTAACTAAAATTTTGATACATAACACGAGTAACTAGATACCCATATGAAAATGAAATAATGAGTAAATTAGTAAACGTCAAATGTTTTATGCTAATGAATGCCTGATATTCCCTTCTATGATATGAAATGAAGTACAATTCTAAAATAACAAACTTGAGATTCCTTTTAAGGAAAATGGTTTGCCACAGCTTTGATTAAATCTGAATAATTCCCATCATGGATTTTGATATTTAGTTCATCACCTCCAGCAACATACATGTGACGGGCCTAGAGAGGCTGTGACTAAGAAGGCAGGATGAAAGCAACTGAGTAACTTTATTACAGAACATCCGTTTATATATACATAAACTCCAGGCAAAAAAAGCCTAAAACCATAACAGGCAATTTCATGTTCAACCGACAACCGCACCGGTTAACAGTTAACGGTGAGAAAAACAGACATGTTATTTCAGGTCCCTATCAGTGCGAGGGGAGAGCGAAGATACAAAGCATAATATATACAAAAAATGAAATGTCGTTACTATGTACGATCGTGTGACACACGGTTGGTACATATATCTTACCAGATGTCTTGAAGAAAAGGTTCCATTACATTAGAGGACACAAGAAGGTGGTTGGACGCAAGTGCCTGTCCTTCATTAAAACAACCAATGCAAGACGTTAGCTTTCTATATACCTCAGAACTACAAGATGCAACACCTATATTTATCCTTATCTCTATTTTCATATCAGTTATTGCTGATTGTAATTTATTATATAGGAAGCTATTTTCTTGTCATAACTGCTTCTAAGTTCATATCTCTAATTTACGGTCAAATATCACCATCTTTCTCATCATCACCATCACATCATCTCCTCCTAGGGCTTCGGTTAGATTTCGCAAGTCGTCTCTATCTTGAGCTTTTAAACCAATACTTCGCCAGTCATCATCATCTACTTCACGCTTCATAGTCCTCAGCCATGTAGGCCTGGCACTTCCAACTCTTCTAGTACCTTGTGGAGCCCAGTTGAACGTTTGGTGAACTAATCTCTCTTGAGGAACGCAAAGAACACGCCCAAACCGTCTCCATCTGCCCCTCACCATGATCTCATCCACACATGGCACTCGAGTAATCTCTCTCATGGTTTCATTTTTAATCCTGTCCAGCCATTTAAATCCCAATATTCTTCTGAGGGCTTTTTACTTCGCTCAAGTTTTAGGGCTCTCAAAAGTATGGTTTCCAATATATTTGCTGTATTTTGGTGTATCTTCATGGTTGGTCAGCCATTTAAATGAATTTATGATCTATTTGCTGTGTTTTGGTGTATCTTCATGGTTGGTCAGCCATTTCAATGAATTTATGATCCATTTGCTGTGTTTTGGTGTATCTTCATGGTTGGTCAGCTATTTAAATGAATTTATGATCTATTTGCTGTGTTTTGCTGTATCTTCATGGTTGGTCAGCCATTTCAATGAATTTATGATCTATTTGCTGTGTTTTGGTGTATCGTCATGGTTGGTCAGCCATTTCAATGAATTTATGATCTATTTTGTTTCATGCCACATTATAATAAGTGTTTTCTTTATATGAGTATCAAAAAGTTTCTCGTATATCAGCAGTTTCATTTGTAAATGAATATCCAAAAGATCACTCTGTAAATGTATTCTTTATTCTTGCTGTATTTTCTTCGTAATTTCTACTTACGTAACTTTCTAAGGTATATATCTATAAGAGTGGCTACTTTTTCATAGTAGAATTATTTAATCTAACCAATTTTTTCCACAAATTCCAGTGTGTTAACTTCAAGATTTCATATCCTGTAGATTCGTCCAGTTTGATCCTTAACTTTAAACAATTATATCCAGTGTACTGAGCCTGTTTGTGTCTTAACTTTAAGCTTTTATATCCAGTACATTCATCCCGTTTGAGCCTTAACTTTTAAACATTTATATCCTGTGTACTGAGCCTTTTTGTGGCTTAACTTTAAGCTTTTATATCCTGTACATTCATCCCGTTTGAGCCTTAACTTTAAACATTTATATCCTGTGTACCGAGCCTGTTTGTGGCTTAACTTTAAGATTTTATATCCTGTACATTCATCCCGTTTGAGCCTTAACTTTAAACATTTATATCCTGTGTACCGAGCCTGTTTGTGGCTTAATTTTAAGCTTTTATATCCTGTAGATTCATCCCGTTTGGGCCTTAGCTTTAAACATTTATATCCTGTGCACTGAGCCTGTTTGTGGCTTAACTTTAAGCTTTTATATCCTAGTGACTCATCCTATTTGTGTCTTACCTTCAACCATTTATATCCTGTCGACTCAAACTGTTTGTGTCTTAACTTAATCATTTATATCCTGTGCACTCAACCTGTTGACGTGAACATTTATATTCTGTGGACTCAACCTGATTGTGTCTTAATTTTAGGCCTTTATATTCCATCATATTAAATGATAGTTGTCGTTGCCAATGTAGCATTTACAGAGTAGTTACAACTTGATATTTTCTTCCATGGGTCCTCCTTATCTTTGGAGAATATTATTGACTTAATGGTTCCTTCATCTGGTATTCAACTTTTCCGTTACGATTTTCTCCAAGTCCCAATCATAATTTATCAGAAATTTTAGGAATGGATCCATTGTCTTCATCATCATCATCTTTGAAGTTCTCTTTCATGATAGTCAGAAAGTAACACTGCCCCATTTTTCTTCTATGCAAAACTGCAATAGTGATTTTTTTGGGAGTGTTCTTTTCTCAAAAGTTTTCCCATATACATTTGATTTCAGAGCTCTTCCATGATTTCTACCATTTGATTTCTAACCTCTTCCATGAATTCCACCATCTGATTTCTAAGCTCTTCCATGAACTCCATCATTTGATTTCAACGCTCTTCCATAAATGCCAACTCAAGGGTCCATGTGTTAAAGAACATACACCAGAACCTTAGACGAGCCTAAAATCAAATGAAAAAAAATAAAAATAAATAAACCAGAAAAAAATACAATAAACTAATCAACACAATTCCAAACACAGAGGAAACATATATTTGCCGAATTTGTTATCCTATCTGGGGATGTTATTTTCGGTTATTTTGCAGTGCATTTATTCGTTTCTTTAATTCTACACAAAATAAATCTCTAATTTCTTTTGATCAGTTACGTCTGACATTCCATCACAATAAAGTCAATCTGTTTCCCGCCTCTCCTACCCAGCAGTCGATGAGCATCTTAAGAGGCGCCATTTTGTAGACGCAACTGACAAGATCTTCGTCACCACTTCCGTTTATGTATAAGAAGATTTCTTCCTTTACACAAAACTCTCCTCCAATATGATCTGGATTTATTTTATTTCACTTAAATTCACGACCTCTGTCTATGAATAAGAATACTTCTTTGTTTATTTAAGACTCTCCTCGAATATGATAGTTTTTCGTAATTTCACTTAAATTCAAGAATTAAATCGGTTTCGAGATATCTGAAGAACGGGGCTCACTTCAAGAAATACATAGTCTCAAACCAAGAGTCAATCCATTGCTGTGTATATAACCAATTGGATTAGCAAATGTGACTGGACTATAATCATTCAAAGTATATTATACGAAAATTATTAAAGGAACCTTAAGGTAAACTAGGAGAATATTAAGACAAAATGTGTTGGATATCAGTGCATTAACAACAAGAGAGGCACTCAGTAGAGCGCAGACCTCCACAGCGGCAGCTTATTTCTCGACCTTGAGCTTGACCTTTGACCTTAACATGTATTAATTGGCGAGGATTTTCATAAACCCAAATATGAACAAAGACTGAAGTCTCTGTGACAATGATGTCCAAAATTATGGCTGATTACGTGAATTGGACATTTTCCTTGACCGTGACCTCGACCTTCCAAAATTTAATCGTTTCCAGCTTTTTACATACAAGTTAATCCATGCAAGTTTCATTGCTCTACGAAGTTGTTCACAAACATACACACAAACAGGGGGTAAAACATAACCTCCTACCAACTTCGTTTGCGGAGGTATTAAATCATTCTTCATCTCCTCTAAGCCAACTAAGTTACCAACTTGTAATATTCTGGCTTCCTCCATTTCCTTTAAAATAGGACAATCTTCAGTCTTTGAGAACGGTTGTAGAAGGCCAGATGCCTTAAATTTACTAAAGAATTCAATATTAAGGCTAAAAATATGGAATGACATAAACCTTTTACCAAAGGCGGAGAAATTCGACCAAGAACGAAAAACATTAAATTAAAATCTGAAATTCATAATCTTTAAGTGACCTCGTTCACAATGTGAGGTATAATTCTCATTAACGATAAGTGTGAGAGCCTGCATCTGGCAGGTCAAAGTCAACCATATTTGTTAAAACTTCAGATAATTCTGGCCTGAGGTTATAATTGTTAGGTAATGAAGATTTGCTGGTGAGACGTAGAAGAGACGTAGAAGTATATCCAGGAGCTCTTATAGGAGATGGAACACTCCAAAATCAAACATTGTTCTCTACTCTTGGGTAGTGTCATAGCCTCTGCACCATGGTCTTCCACTGTCTTAGGGTAGAGTTATCTTGCTTGAGGGCACACTATTCTATCTTATTTCTCTTCCTCTTGTTTTGTTAAAGTTTTTATAGTTTACATATGAAATATTTATTATAATGTTGTTACTGTTCTTAAAATATTTTAATTTTCCTTGTTTCCTTTCCTCACTGGGCTATTTTCCCTGTTGGAACCCCTGGGCTTATAGCATCCTGCTTTTCCAACTAGGGTGTAGCTTAGCAAGTAATAATAATAATAATAATAATAATAATAATAATAATAATAATAATAATAATAATAATAATAATGAGAATCTAGGCTGTTTTCATAATTTGGAAAGAAAAATGCATTGGGAATCACGTTCTTTTCGCCTATTTTTTTTTCTTTCTTCAAGTAATGGCATTTCATTCATCAATAAATTTGAAGGCCTTCTAGACTGATACTTTATCCAAAAATTCTACATAAATAACAAGAAAAATAACAGATAAATAATAATAATAATAATAATAATAATACATACATACATACATACATACATACATATACCAAGGCACTTCCCCCAATTTTGGGAGGTTGCCGACATCAACAAATGAAAAAAAAATAAAAGGGGACCTCTCCTCTCTACGTTCCTCCCAGCCTGACAAGGGACTCAACCGAGTTCAGCTGGAGCTAGGGTGCCACAGTCCACTTCATAATAATAATAATAATAATAATAATAATAATAATAATAATAATATATAAAATAACACTCAAATGGCCATCACTCCATAAAAATTAACTCTTTAAGAATGCCTTTTTAAACTAACATGTCTTTAGTTTGAAATACTTTCCTAAAGATAAATTCCTAAAGCCTGGTCCTTTCATTGGAATTCCTAGACTGAGTATTTGAAGATGAATTAGTTTTGAATATTCCTAACTTAAAGAGAGTATTTTAAAATGAGAACCAAAAAGGGATACCTACAATGCATGATTTATAAAAGAATAAGTCAAAATAGAATACCATAAAATCTGAGGTTTTCTTAGAGAAATATATTTGAGTTGCTGTAAAATTAATTAAATTTAATACAAGTATAAATGAATCCCTAAGATTGCGTTGAAAAAACTGAAAAAAATAGGAATGAAAAAAAAAAAAAAAAAAAAAAAAAAAAAAAAAAAAAAAAAAAAACCGTAATATCTGAAGTTATTTTTTATGATAATCTAATAAAATTGGAAAAAAACATTTAAAATATAAGGATACTAAAGATTATTTGTCTCGCTTTATTCACAATAGAATCACAGAAACCACACCAAAATACACCATATTTATTTTTACATCATTCATTGCGAAATCTATCCTAAGAAATCAATTAATATGATTGCTAAGAAAGTATGTCTAACTCGGGAGTACCCGAGATAGCAAGAAACTTATCACACCATTATCAAATATTTCCTAGCTCATAAAGACATTCTAAATCGTCATGACATTAAGGATCATTGATGAAAATAAAAATATTTTCTCTCAAATAACAATTTAGCCTAACAGGCGTATTTCCATCACGTGACCTAAAATCCCATCAGGATCTTTCTTCACTTCGAGGATTAATTTCCTACCTCCTTAGACCATTCTAAACCTCTAGCATAGTGACAAGCCAAATTTTGAAATATCTTTTGAACCCAAGTAATCACATTCAAAACTGACAATAATGATTTCCTTTCATACGTAGGTGAACGAATGAAAGGATAACAATGGTAATACACTAAATAACTATTTCATATTCCCACCAAGGTAAACTATCCCATATTGCGAACCTAGTCTACTTCGCTATGACAATAAGTAACGGACCTTGGTGATTATAACAGATCATTATCATTAAGCAGTCTCTCATGAAAAATCGTGAAGCAATAGGACCAGATGGAATTCCAGAAGGAGTGTGGAAAAGCCTGGAAGGAGGTAAAGACGCTTCCTGGAAGAAGGAAAAGACGCTTCCTGGAAGAAGGAAAAGACGCTTCCTGGAAGAAGGAAAAGAAGCTTGATGAAAAAAGAAACGACAATTCCCAGAAGGAAAGACGCTTCCTGGAAGAAGGAAAAGACGCTTCCTGGAAGAAGGAAAGGATGCTTGTGGGGAAAAAAAAAAACGACGATTCCCAGTAGGAAAAGACGCTTCCTGGAAGAGGAAAAAGACGCTTCCAGGAAGAAGGAAAGGATGCTTGTGGAAAAAAGAAATGGCGATTCCCAGAAGGAAAAGACGCTTCCTGGAAGAAGTAAAAGATGCTTCCTGGAAGAAGGAAAGGATGCTTGTGGAAAAAAGAAACGACGATTCCCAGATGGAAAAGACGCTTCCTGGAAGAAGGAAAAGACACTTCCTGGAAGAAGGAAAGGAGGCTTGTGGAAAAAAGAAACGACGATTCCCAGAAGGAAAAGACGCTTCCTGGAAGAGGAAAAAGACGCTTCCAGGAAGAAGGAAAATACGCTTCCTGGAAGAAGGAAAAGACGCTTCCTGGAAGAAGGAAAAGATGCTTCTTGGAAGTAGGAAAAGATGCTTCCTGGAAGAAGGAAATGACGTTTCCTGGAAGAAGGAAAAGACGCTTCTTGGAAGTAGAAAAAGATGCTTCCTGGAAGAAGGAAAAGACGCTTCTTGGAAGTAGGAAAAGATGCTTCCTGGAAAAAGGAAATGGCGCTTCCTGGAAGAAGGAAAAGACGCTTCTAGGAAGAAAAGTCATTTACTGGAAGTATGAAAAGACGTTTCCTGGAAAAAGGAAGACATGCTATGGGAACTAGTAAAGAAAATATATAGTCAGGGAAAGACTACAAAAGAATGGAGAAGGCTTTATTGAGCCTATCTAGAAAGAGAAGGGTGATATTAAGGATTGTGCAAAATACAGAGGAACAGTACGTGGTTAGATGCAAACATGATTTCATTCAGTAAAAAGTAAAATAATTCATGTGGTTGGTTTATTTTTAATCTTTTTAAGACTGCCCTACTGGGTAACTAGCAATCCATGAGGTGGGCCTCAAATCATAAAATAAATATTCTTTACTGTAAATAGCTTTGGAATTTATCTTATTTTTTTTTCAATAGCTCCACGTTCTTGCATTTTTAAATTTCTAGGGAAGCAGTCCAAATCGTCTAGTCCGAAGTGTTAGCATTCTCAATATCGTATTACATTTCATGTGTTTGGGCATTACAGAGTAATTACAGCTTACTGTTTTACTTCTTGGATCCTTTACAGCATATCTTTGATGATTATAAATGTTTCATTCCTCTGGTCTTGGACTTTTGCGTTGCTACTTTTTATGAGCAACTATATAATTAAATCGGACCATTTAGTAACTGGTTATTTTTCCCATCTTCATATTACAGAAAATTTCCATTAAAAAACTCTATCAAAGGAGCATTGCCTACGTTATTCAATCAATGACAAAATGCTGATGTTATTTCTATATACGTTGTTTCATCTTCCATGAAATTCTCCATGGAGTGGATCACGATTTATGAGATATTTTTACAAACCACTGAAAGAGATTAAACAGAGAGAAATGTGCAAGATCCTCACATTTTCCAGAGAGGAGGGAGAATAAACTAAGTTTATTTCCCCTCTAGAGACGTTATTTTGAGTTGTCCTCTAGAACACTTAATTAATCCGCTATCAGTTTGATACAGTTATAAGTTCATTTTGCTCATATCTGATCTCCCATCATAACAGAGTCCCATTCGGTTCCCCAAGTCTCCCACGGAGCAATCTATGAGCATCTCAAGACGCCATTTTGTATATACAGTTGACGACATCTTCGTCATGAATTCCGTTAAGGTATAAAGATACCTCTCTATTTCACTTCTACACACACCTCAGAGATGAAATAAATTCACTTAATTTCATTTGCATTTTCCATTAATCATACTGCTTCAGACTTGGAGATACCGTCTTCGAGACATGTGTAGGAGGAGGAGGTATGGTTCTCAACCCAGTAACCTCCACCGTCCATAGTTTTTCACAAGTAATATTCAATGAAATTTCTTATTGAACATTTAATCAGTTGACTAAAATCATTATTCGTGATTACAAACGTATAAGACGTAAACGTGCATAAGTTATGATTTTCTTCGTAAATCGAAAAAGGGACAAAAATGTTGTTAATATCTGCGGTTTAAAGTAATAATAACAAAAGTATTTCTAAAGGTAACAAGAGTTTTTGGATAATCAATGGAAACCAATGTATTTACAGTATATATATATATATATATATATATATATATATATATATATATATATATATATATATATATATATATATATACATGTATATTTATATATATACACGTATATATATGTATGTATATATATATATATATATATATATATATATATATACACACATACATATATATACACACACGCATATACATATATATATATATACACACACACACACATATATATATATATATATATATATATATATTGTATATTTATTGAATGAACACCTGAAGCTTTAGTGGGTGTTACTAAAAGTACATGACTGTTTAAATGTCTTTTCTATTTGTATTGAAAGGTAGTTCAAATTGGTAATATAGAATGGCGTATGTAATCTATAAATTAAAAAAAGGAAACATATTTCAGATAACACATGATGCCATTTGTCTCCAAGTAACTAAATTCTTACCAAGAGTAAATCAATAACCTAATTAAGGAATCACGACGAAAAAATTTCAATGCAGTAAAAGAAATACGTTGTGCCACAATTTACTTGTATGATCACAAGACGTCATTCTCAGAAGCAAAAAGCAGCAATGCCTTTTAAAAACTTCAGTTTACGTTCTCCTGCATTACCTTTACTTCACACAAGTAAAGGTTAAAAGGCAAATTTATGCAGTAGTCAAGAACATGAAGATGAAATTCAACATGAAAAATGACAATCAATCTAAATAACTGAATGGAGAAGGTATCAGATGTGGGAAACGAACTGATTTTAAGTATGGGGGAAGGTATAGACTGTATTATGTAGGTCATGTTCAAGATAATTGTTATAACCTAGTAAAGAAGCACTAAAGAAGACAAAAGAAGGTAAATCAATGTGACCAGATGGAATTCCAACAAAAGTGTCGAGTAGCCTGGGAGAAGAAGGAATAGACATGCTATAGGACCTAGGAGAGAGAATAAATATCCTGGGAAAGATACTAAAATAAAAGCAGGAAAGCTTTGTTATGCCTAACTATAAACAGAAGGGTGATATTGAGGACTGTGCAAGGTACAGAGGAATAAAACTAATGCCTCACTTCATGACAATATGGGAAAGACAAATGGCTCAAAGAATTAGAAAAGAAACATCTTCTAGGTCATGAATTTCAATAGTTTATGAAATAAAAAATCATAATCATATATCTTTTTATTTTCTGCTCTATATTTCTGGCATTATGAATTTGGCCCTAAGAGAGATTAGTTCCCCAAACTTTCAACTGGGTTCCACAAAGCACTAAAAGAGCTTCCATGGCCCAGGACTATGAAGCGTGAAGTAGGAGAGGATGAATGGAGTATTGATTTAAACACTCAATATAGATACGACGGGCAAAATCTAGCCGAGGCCCTTTGCGTCAATAGGCGTAGGAGAAGGAGGTGATGATGATGATGATGTTGATGGGTAAATGGAGAGGTTAGGGAGTCCCTACATCAAAGACCTACAACTGAGGTAGAACCCCGCAGCTACAACTGAAGTACAAGGAAAAAATGCGGGTGCAGATTAGGAGTCGAAAAGGATTCTGCAGATACCATGAAATAATGCTAAATGACGATGGCTACTCCACTATTATCATTATTATTATTAGCTAAGCTACAACCTTTAGTTGGAAAAGCAGGATGTTGTAAGCCTAAGGGCTCCAACAGGGGAAATAGTCCAGTGGGGCAAGGCAATAAGGCGACAGATTGAATAATGTGCCTGAGTGTACCCTCTAACATGAGAACTCTAACCCACGACAGTGAGAATCCATGGTGCAGAGGCTATGACACTATCTAAAACTAGGGGGGGGGGGGGGGGGGAAATCCTCATTCTTAACTAGCTTCAAATACTTAACTACAGACACTTAGGTTCCTTTCAGAAATCTGAACGTAAAATTGGAAGCTATCATTTTCTGAAATAGCTTTTTGATCGAGGGGCAAAACATAGACAGTGGCATCATTTCCAATTTGCCAGAGCAAGTAATAAGCACACGATTATCAAATTTCGACCTAAAAAAGGGAGGTATATTACGCTGGCGTATTGCTAATGGTCGCTGCTTAGAAGGAATCGCTATCCAAAAAATAAAATTCTATCATTTGGGAATAAATTTTATTGTACTCGTAGACATTAGCCCCTTTGGTCGCAGCATCCTCCCCAGCGTTGTGAGCTAAGGATGAGAGGATTGGGGGAGCCTACAGGTCTATCTGCTGAGTCATCAGCAGCCATTGCCTGGCACTCATTGGTCCAAGCTTGGGCGGAGAGGGGGCTTGGGCGCTGATCATACATAATATGGTCAGTCTTTAGAGCATTGTCCTGCTTGATAGGGCAATGTCACTGTCCCCTGCTTCTGCCATCCATGAGCGACCTATAAACTTTTACTTCTTGTAAGAAATCCACTAGGGTGATTGAAACAGGCAGCTTCACTTTACAAGACTTGCAAACTATGTGACCTTTTCAAAATACAATTTTCTTCACTTCTATGATTCATATATGCAGCTGTCATTTCCTTGTATTCTATATGATTTTGCGGTCGTCATTATTTCCTACACTTCCCTAAGTACTTCGAACCATGAAAATGACTCCTTTATATTCTTAGATACTTGTTATAGTTTTCTTGAATTAGAGCTTTTATGCCTTAAACGGTGATTTCAACAGTTATGTGTAGTATATTCTTGAATATCTACACATTTCTATTTCTTTACTACATGATGCAATTGATTAAATGAAGTGGATGCAATAGATCCAACAGTTCTATTTCCAATCTAGTTGATGTTACTTGGATCTATTTCATTGACGGGTAGCATTATTTATAATTTTACAGCTATATTTTCAACCCACTACGTAATTAGGTTTCCATTATATAAAGGATCAAACCTAAATTTCAATAATTTGTATACAAGGGTTGGCAATTGTGTTTCCGTGAACAATGTACTCTAGAAACCGTTACGTTTTTAGCATTTTACGAAGGTAGTCTTTGAGTATTTGTTACAAGCCCAATCACTGTAGGTATATCAATTATCATATTCATGGAAGTTCTCTACCGAGACATATGATTGGGAAATTACAGGCATTTGATATTACCTGTTGGGTAGCCAGTGAGCATTAGGTGTATTTTGTTCTTCTGGCTAGCCTAAGTTTTGTTGTTATGGTTAAAATGTTTCCAGTAAGAGAGAGAAACTATCTTCTTTTCTAATATTAACATCTTTATCTCTTTTGATACAAGATGAACAAATTTAGAAGGAACTTTTCCAGAGATATTTTCCACCTAAATGCTGATAGAACTAAATTTGGTAAATTTGCAGAATACCAGAAAATATCAATCTAGACTTGGAAGATACATTCAGTACCCAAGTAAAATTGCTGTAAAATTCATAGATTATACCCAAGACGGTTTCGAAAGGATAACTATGAGGGATGACTATTTATAAATAACGAAAGAAATGTAATAGTTAAAAAAAGTCAGTTTATGTAAAATACCAGTAGCAACCATCAAAACTTCCCCATTTGATTTGCAAGACGCAGATTTGGAGAATTTTCAAGTCTCAGTCATATGGTCCAGACAAATTGGCAGGCACGCAAACTCGAGAATAACGCTACCTTAATAGACAATACACCGAATCCATCGTTAATTATTCTTTATTAGCTTATATAATATAATGTTGTTACTGTTCTTGAAATGTTTTATTTTAATTGGTTATTCTTATCTTGTAGTTTATTTATTTCCCGGTTTCCTTTCCTCACTGAGTTATTACTCCCTGTTGGAGCCCTTGGGCTTATAACATCATGCTTGTCCAACTAGGGTTGTAGCTTAGCTGCTACTGCTACTACTACTACTACTACTACTACTACTGCTAATAATAATAATAATAATAATAATAATAATTCTGCTAGTTTTCAATTATGGACATACATGAATAAGTTTAACGTGAGGAAAGTAAAGTTGCACATCATGCGAATGCAAGAAAATTCCTTATAAACATAATTGGCTAAATCATTTCAACATCATCATTATTATTATTATCATTATTATTATTATTATTATTATTATTATTATTATCATTACCTACTAAGCTACAACCCTAGTTGGAAAAGCATGATGCTCTAAGCCCCGGGGCCCCAGCAGGGAAAATAGCCCAGTGAGGAAAGGAAACAAGGAAAAATCAAATATTTTAAGAACAATAACATTAAAATAAATATTTTCTCTATAAACTATAAAAAAAAAATAATAGGAAGAGAAATAAGATAGCATATTGTGCCCAAGTGCACTATCAAGCAAGAGAACTCTACTCCAAGATAGTGGAAGACCATGGTACAGAGACTATGGCACTAGATTTGAGTGGGAAAAATAGTTGAAATTGTAATGGCATCCAAGATATTCCAAAAGAATTCTAATTCATCCATTTCATCGATTTGACCTGGCGTTGGGACCTAAGAGGTTATTCAGTCCAGTGGTCCAACTGAGGGAGACATCCGTTGTTGCAATATGAAGGAAAGGTTAAAAAGAGTTTGGATAGGAAGATGGAGAAAAGGATGTCGGGAGATACTTATAGTAGAAGGTTTACAACTGATCAATAGATGCAAGTTATCAAAAATAATGTTATTAAATTACTTTAATTATTCATTACTTCTCTAGTAGTTTGTTTATATCCTTGTTTCATTTCCTCACTGAGCTATTTTTCTCTGTTGGAGCCTTAGATTGTAGCATCCGGCTTTTCCAACTAGGTTAGGTAATAATAATAATAATAATAATAATAATAATAATAATAATAATAATAATAATAATAATAATAATAATTAGTCCTAATAAAAGCATAGGCTGGCACAGAAAGACCATAAACAGACGAGAGTGGAAAGGCATGTCTGAGGCCTTTGTCCTGGAGTGGACTAGTTACGAATGATGATGATGATGTACAAAACATAATATACCCGGTAGAGGAAGAAACGGTAGACATTGAACCTAGCAGTACCAAAATGACTAGTGAAAAGGAAAAGTAAAACCAAACGGCAAATATAAACTCAACCAAAGTAACCAGGTTTCAATGCCTCGTTCCATCGCATAAATTTAGTGACCTAACTAGGTTGACCTTAGTGCATATGAGGTTATCATAATGTTGAAATTGAAGTAGAGATCCACGAAAATCAGAAAGATTTAATTTCTGAGGCTACAGGTCTAATCTTCAATGTTGAATATAGTCACAAGAGAGGTATATGGAAATTTTTAAAGTAGATTTGAGACACCAAGTTAATTTGGGAGAAATATATGAAATACTTTCTCATTGCATTGGATAAATTCGGTGAACTGTACCTCTATTATTATTATTAATATTATTATTATTATTATTATTATTATTATTATTAGCCAAGCTACAACCCTAGTTGGAAAAGCAAGATGTTATAAGCCCAAGGGCTCCAACAGGGAAAAATAGCCCAATGAGGAAAGGAAACAAGAAAATCAATAAACGATTAGAAAAAACTAACAATAAATTATTCTAAAAACAGTAACAACATCAAAACAGATATGTCATATTTAAACTATAAAAAAGACTTATGACAGCCTGTTCAACATAAAAACATTTAATGCAATTTGACCTTAGTGCAGATGAAGGTATCATAATGCGGAACTTGAAGTAAAGATCCATGAAAACCAGAAACCTTTAATTTCCGAGGCTAAAGGCCTACTCGTCAATGCTGAAAATAGTCACCGGAGGAGGATATGAAAATATTTGAAAGTAGATTTGGAAATCAGGTTAATTTGGGAGAAATAACTGAAATCGGTGTGAATGACTGGAAGAGACTATCTGCAGCTCGGTTGCTGCAGAGAGCAGGGGATATATTATTTCTCTTTCTCTTGTTATTTTCAAGTTCTTATGGTTTATATATGAAAGATTTATTTTAATATCATTGTTGTTCTTAAACTTCTCTAGTAGTTTTCCTTATTTCCTCTCCTCACTGGGCTATTTTCCCTGTTGGAGACCCTGGCCTTATAGCATTCTGCTTTTTCCAACTAGGGTTGTAGCTTAGCAAATAATAATAATAATAATAATAATAATAATAATAATAATAATAGCGACCCACGATTCCCCACATCTTTGGGGATATGGCATCTGGATGATGATGATGATGATAAAACATAACTGATAAAGAAGAATTGCTAATGCAAATTGTGCAGGTCTAAAAGAAGCCTCTTAAAGGGCAAATATATAAATAAAAGCATTGGAAGAAAATGGAAATACACTTATAACAATGAAAAAGCTTCTCAAACCAGGAAATGTTCATAAGAATTCTGTATTATGCATGGAAAACAGCAATAAATAACTTACTAATAGATAAGGTTAATAAAAAAGGGAAATTCAAGAGCATTCGCAGATATGATAGAAAGGAAATGTAGACTGACAAGTTACTTACAATAAAGGAAAGGGTATGGAATAATTTGGCTAAAAGTGTAAACCTACCCATTAAAAAGGAATTTACGTACCAAAACCAACACTATTTACAAACAATGAAGTATTTTATCTTCCGGCATGCTGTTACTGAAGCTAAATTTAATTAAAAAATATCTTTAAAATATTCTTAATCTCATCAATGTTAAGGGAGCTACGTTAATTATTAATGACAAAAAAGATGGATATGTATTCATCAAATGATTGGGTAAATTCAACTTGCTGGTTACACAAGGTGCCAGTACACCTTTGCTAATCATTTCACGTTAAAATAGCTATCCAAAATACATTGAAATTATTCTGTTTACAAAAAGATCGAAAATATTAGGGATGACTAGCAGAGGTAGGTAAAATTCAAAGCAAGGAAGAAAGAGATGTAATGTGGGAAAAGTAATGAAGTATACACTTGAAAAGGAAAAATTAACGCAATCTAAAGAGTTTCTAACGTCCATAAAGAATATGAACGTAATAGAAATAATAAAAATAAGATGCTGTACAGGCACTGATAACTATATGACACCTGACATGATTGAAGATATAGTTTGGGGTAGGCCCACTAGGTTTCACTAAAATAATCCTCAGTTTTTTAATAATCAAACTACTTGAAAATTACATAGAATTGCTGGTAGAACATTTAAAAAGAATACGATTCTAATTACTTAGAATTTAAAAAAAAAAAATCTGGTTTAGGAGAATTAATAAAAGTATGAGATCAATTTGCCTCGTTGAGTATAATATTATATGCTCATCAAAAACTTTTAAGCTGTCATTAAAGCAAGTGACATTATTATTATTATTATTATTATTATTATTATTATTATTATTTTCATTATCATCACTAGCTAAGACTCATTAGTCATGGTAAGCAGGTCTTCCAGCAGCACACTCAAAATCAAATTGTTCTCTAGTCTTGGGTAGTACCATAGCCTCTGTACCATGGTCTTCCACTATCTTGGGTTAGAATTCTCTTTCTTCAGGGTACACTAGGGCACACTATTCTATCTTGTTTCTCTAATACTATTATCATCATCATCACTAGCTAAGCTATTACCTTACATGGAAAAGTAGGATGCTATGAGCCCAACGGTTCCAACAAGGAAAACAGCCCAACTGAGGTAAGGAAACAGATATAATAGTGAGCTCGAGTGTAACCTCAAGAAAGAAGACACTAACAAAGATAGTAGAAGACCATGATACAGAGGCTATGCCACTTCAGAAGACTAGAGAGCAATGGTTTTGCCTGACTATTCATCTTCAAGATAATTGGAAGAGGATAGTATAAAAAGTGTATGAATGTTTTGAAAGTGCACACAAAAGCATGGTGAACACTGAACAGACATGAAGAGCAAAAAATACCTCGATTAGGTAAATGGAAGGACAAAAAATATTGATCACTGGGGATGTTGAAATATGACCTGAATGCTATTTATTAAGAACTTATCAGTATGCTCTTAGTGTTATTGGGAAAATATCTGGAGGAAGATTGAGATTAAATTTCTTAATAGATGATAACGAAATTGATCTTTGATGGTAGTGTATGTTAATGAAGGTAGATCTCCCATATTCATCCCCCAAAGTAAGAAGATTGGTTATTTGATAAAATTGGCTAAATACTCAGAGGGAGGTAGGAAGCAGCCCATAAAATGAGTATGGAGGTCTACGAATTTTGGATCATACGATCAAGGCTAATGCTATTATCGTGAACTCCTTTTAAAGGTATTAAATTATAAAAATAAAGATACGATAGTCTCTTAACATAATTCGGATCCACAATATTGTAAACAGTTACGTAACAAGAGAAATATCCTCAACAGTCAATTCGTAACCAGCTGTCTTGGACCTTGTTTATACATTCAAATATAGCCTTTCCTGTGTTTTTTTTTTATTCAAACACAATTTATATAATTTTTTAGACTGCATGATATCTCTACTTTTAAAGATAGATTGCACGAATTTAACTTTTATATGAAAAAATACACATCATGTCTTTTTCGTTGTCAGAGAACCCGAAAGGTTTTAACTGGAGTAGTAAATTTACTCTCATTAACTTAAAAAAAAAATAAATAAAAAAAATAAAAAGATAAGACAATTTTTCATTACTCAGGTAATCTTAACAATTGTATAATCGTGTAGGAGGCCTAATAACTCCTACTTTTAACAACATGTTATTAAAAGTGTAAACATTACAAACTATATTAATGTATAGATAACATTGCAATACGGAATTCAGTAATTACCTCGATAAAATCAATGAGCGATTTTCATTTGTTACATGTTTTTATAACAGTAATTTATAAACAAACAAATATGTACTATTTAATACTCCACTTGCAATGATAGTGATTTTAATAAAGTCATTGATATCCCAAGGTTTTTTTCCCCTAAATCTGGTTGTACTATAATAGCCTTACCAATCTTCTTAATTTTTTTCAGTAAATCTCTCAGGTCTAAATTCCTCAATGAATTTCTCTCTAGACAAATCATAGGTCCTGGAATAAATATCGAACCGTTCTAGATTTTAATCCCAGAATAGTGACCTTAATAAGCCCTTAGAAAGGTTTGACGAGCTCAGAAACAACAATATTCCCTCAGGAGATGATTTTATGCCTCCTCCTCCTCCTCTTCCTCCTCCTCCTCTTCCTCCTCCTCCTCCTCCTCCTCCTCCTCTTCCTCCTCCTCCTCTTCCTCCTCCTCCTCCTCCTCCTCCTCCTCCTCTTCCTCCCCCTCCTCTTCATAATCATCATCATGATTATTATTATTATTATTATTATTATTATTATCACAAGCTAAGCTACAACCATAGTTGGTAAAGCAGGATGCTATGAACCCAAAGCCTCCAACAGGGAAAAATAGCCCAGTGAGGGAAGGAAACAAGGATATATAAGTAAATTACAAGAGAAGTAATGACCAATCAAAATAAAATATTTATAAGAACAGCAACAATATTAAAACACATCTTTCATATACTCCTTTGTAGATATCTATGTATCCTAGAATTTAAGCTTCTACTTTTCAGATAAACTTAATCTGAAACTTGCATCAAATATTTTTATGTTGAACAGGCTGAAATGAGTCTTTTTATACTTTATATATGAAAGATTTGTTTTACTGTTGTTACTGTTCTTAAAATATTTTATTTGAATTGTTCATTACTTATATTTAGTTTATTTATTTGCTCATTTCCTTTCTTACTGGTCTTATTTTCCCTGTTGGAGCCCTTGGGGTCATAGCATCCTGCTTTTTCACCTATGGTTGCAGTTTGGTTAATAATAATAATAATAATAATAATAATAATAATAATAGTAATAATAATAATAACAAAATCAATAACAACAATAATAATAATAATAATAATAATAATAATAATAAAAGAAGCATTTTTTTTTCCTATTTCCGCGTCGTCATCCAGGAAGCACTACAGGAGCGGCCATTTTGTGGACGTCCAGCAAAACATAAAGGAAGGAATCGTTGTCATGGTTTCCGTAAAGAAAACTCATGTCATAAATGACTTCTTATTTTTTGTGATGCTAATCATTTTAGTAATTCCTTCCCCTACCGTAGCTTTAGAGACAATTCAATTTCGAGTCTGGAAGAATGAAGCTTCCGAAGGCACTCCCTCCCTCTGCCTCGCTTCCAGAGGCCAACTCCCCTCCCCCTTTTGGGTGTATCCAATATTATTATTTTTCGTGATGCCAATATTTTAGTATTCGTAGCTTTAGAGACAATTCAGTTTCGAGTCTTCGGAAGAATGAAGCTTCCGAAGGTACTCCCTCCCTCCCTCCCTCTGCCTCGCTTCCAGAGGCCAACACCCCCCCCCCCCCTGGGGAGTATCCAACATTCTTATATTTCGTGATACTAATATTTTAGTAATCGTAGCTTTAGAGACAATTCAGTTTCGAATCTTCGGAAGAATAAGCTTTCGAAGGTACTCCCTCACTCCCTCCCTCTGCCTCGCTTCCAGAGACCACCCCCCTGGGGAGTATCCAACATTCTTACTTTTCGTGATACCAATATTTTAGTATTCGTAGCTTTAGAGACAATTCAGTTTCGAGTCTTCGGAAGAATGAAGCTTCCGAAGGTACTCCCTCACTCCCTCCCTCTGCCTCGCTTCCAGAGGCGCCTTCCCCCCGCCCCCCTCCGGAGTATGCAACATAATCAATTAATACTCAAGTAACCACGGAGCCAGAATTCTTGTACAATATGAATGTGCGTTGATATTCCACAGAAAGAACGTACGATCATAAGCCTATCTGAAGAATAATCGAAGTATGAAAATATACATCATCAAATAACTGAAGTTTATAGTTATTAATATAAATTATTTCTGAGGGGATCCAGTAAGGAAAGACAAAATTTAATACAGAAAACATAGATATACATGAATTAAAGGCCTCAATGCTGTTAGCTATAAATTCAAAGTCATTTTTACTTTTTTTTATAGATCATACCCTGAAAATAAAAAGATAAGACATTAATTGAAGTAAAAGCTTCTTGTATAAGTTGATTTTCATATCTTTAAATGCTCTTCTGTAACTTTATATTGGGAATAAGAGTTAGGGAATAAGTCATATATACACAAATGAACCATAAAAAACCATATGAATGAGGTTCTCATTCTTACAACAGAGCCCACGGTTTACAAAACCTTTTCTCTTTACCTCCTCATAATCGGTTGAAAATCAATACCAGTTCCCTTCATTTTTGCTTGAAATCTAATTCAATATCGCTCCCCCCCCCTAAAAAAAAAAACCTTCAAACAGCCAAACAAAGAATAACGAAGTCAAAGCAATGTATGGTAGTAACCTGCTATACACTTCTACCTAAATATAAGAGACATCATTCAAAGAAACAAAAGATTCTAGAACTTTTCCACTATTATTATTATTGTTATTATTACTAGCCAAGCTACAACCCTAATTGGAAAAGCAAGATGCTATAAGCCCAAGGGCTCCAACAGGGAAAAATAGCCCAGTGAGGAAAGGAAATAAGGAAATAAATAAATGATGAGAAGAATTTAACAATATATCATTCTAAAAACTGTAACAGCGTCAAAACAGATATGCCCTATATAAACTATTAACAATGTCAAAAACAGATATGTCATATATAAACTATAAAAAGACTCATGTCAGCCTGGTCAACATAAAAACATTTTCTCCAATTTTACTTCGGGTTACTTTTAATTAAAAAAATATAGGAACAGGTGAAGTTATATATACAGTAATTCTATCGTGAATAAAAAAGTAACAGAACTTCGATGAAAGTAAAATAGTCAATTAATCCTGAATTTTTTTAGGTTTCCTACTTCTGGTATACAGAGTTCAAGCGAGGTAGGGACTACAGTACATCAATATCTGTAATGTAAATTATACAAGATTTATCTGAGGTCAAGAGGTTCAAAGGCCGCTCATGAATGACTGAGGCAAGGGACAGTGACATTGCCATATCAAGCAGGACAATGCCCCAGAGACTGACCATATATACGTATAATCAACGCCCAAACACTCACTCCACTCAAGCTAGGCCCGAGAAGGGTCAGGCAATGGCTGCTGATAACTCAGCAGATAGACCTATAGGCTCCTCCAAACGCCCAATCCTTGGCTTACAAGGATGGTGAGGTTGCAGCGAACAAATGAACAAACGAGTTTGAGCGGGACTCGAACCCCAGTCTGGTGCTCACCAGCCAGGGACGTTACCACATCGGCCACCACAACCCCTACGATATTAAAACCATGAGGTCATTGAGGCTTAACGTATCTAAGTTGTACCAGAAAGTTAAAGATTAACGCAAACATCCAGAAGAAAATTGAACCTATCTAGGCCTACTCAAGAATAACATACATCGAACACGCAAAGAAACACCAAAAATGTCTTTATGCTTACAAGACATAACATAGCTGAAAGCTCACTTATTCAAAACAATAGAAATGGACTGAGATTTAGAAACAATGGAATCTACAGCTGCTAGATACACGAGTATCAACTATAAAGAAGTATCTACTGACATTTATACGTTATCTTACTTTCGTTTTCTGTTTCCTTAAAAAAGTAATTTCCTTCTGTAGAATAATAATAATAATAATAATAATAATAACAATAATAATAATAATAATAATAATAATAATAATGGTATTTCAGGCTAACAACAACAACAACAACAACAACAATAATAATGATAATAATAATAATAATAATAATCATAATAATAATAATAATAATAATAATAATAATAATAATAATCATAGCAGTATTCAAGAAAAATAAAACTGATGCAAGTAATTCATAGCTGTAAGCTTTGAAATACATAACATGAATTTCTTAAGAAGTGCATTTTCTATGGGCGAGTTGAACTTGGATAACTAAAGTACTGTATATTCCTCAAGAATGAATAAACGAAGATTCTCCATTAAAATAAAATGACTGAAGTGGTCATAAATATGAATACTTAAGTCCATTCCTTAAAATAGGTTATGGAGGTGTAAACCTTAAAGGTATATTTTAGATTGGGTTTTAGAAGTATGTAAGCTACTTTAAATCTTTTAAAGCTATATGGTGTATTTCATATATGTATAACTTCAAATAATTACTTGATGAGTCTTGAAAATTAACTAGTGTTATGCCAATCTGAATACCTCTAACCCTGAGGTTTGGCTAAAGTAGTATAGAAGACATCTCATAGAAAGAACTCAATTACAACATACTGTAAATACATACTTTTGATTACAAAGCCAAAATAGAGATTGAATTACACAAATGGCACATTAAGAAGCCAAATTAACAAAAACAAATCAACTAATTGTTAAAAATTATGACTTTAGTAATAATGTAATAAAGCTGGGAAAATAACGACAGCCAAGGTAAATATCCATGGCTATATTGCTTATTGCAGATTATAAAATCTACAAGGTAAAAACAGCAAGCTTAATATATAAAATCAATTGTAGCCAAACAAGAAGGGACGAATTACAAATGTAGAAAATATTGTTTATAAGCTATTCATGAAAAAAAAAATATTTACAGCCATGAAATGCCTCTTAGTTCGTGAAAGAAAAAATATATTATATACCATTTTCAAAATTTGATTCACTTCAATGACTAAACTACAATTCATTTGGACAATTTACGATCATTAAAACAACGTTGGAAGGCTTAATAACTTAAAAATATCATGACTATAAAGGGGAAATGACAGACAGTAAGACAAATTAATTGATGCTGATACAATAATTTCTTCAGAGTTTATTTGAAAAGGTAACAGAGAATAAGAACCTTGAATAAAAGAGAAAAAAAGTGGGGAATGTCTTGATTCTAAAAATCGCTTCTTAGCTGAAAAAACAACAACAACAAAGACTCTACAATTAGAGTAGAGTATTTCATTACCACATAACTCGTCCTATGTGGTAAAAATGCAAAGCTTTCTCTCTCTCTCTCTCTCTCTCTCTCTCTCTCTCTCTCTCTCTCTCTCTCTCTCTCTCTCTCTCTCTCTCTCTCTCTCTCAAAACACACTCATGCATACATAGTCTTGCAATTGCTTTACATACAAAATAGAAAATATTATTATTATCATTAATTGCTACGCTATAACCCTATTTGGAAAAGCAGGATACTATAATTATACCTAGGGCCCCGACAGAGAAAATATCCCAGTTAGGAAAGGAAACAGTTAAGGATAAAATATCTTAAGAACAGCAACAACATTAAAATAAATATTTCCTATATAAACTATAAAAAACTTTAACAAAAGAAGAGGAAGAGAAATTAGACAGAATAGATGGATAGAATAGTGTACCCTCAAGCAAGAGAACTCTAACCTAAGAGAGCGAAAGACCATGGTACAGAGGCTATGGCACTATCCAAGACCAGAGAACCCGAACAACGGTTTGATTTTGGAGTGTCCTTCTAGAAGAACTGCTTAAATACATGGAATAGACTTCTAGCGGATTTAGTAAACATTAACACGGTAAATGAGTACAAGAATAAGTTCGACAAGATCATAAGAACTCTCTAAATGCTTAAAGTAAATCGCTCTACCCAAGAGCAAATGGAGTCTCTGCGGATGGACTAAAGTCTTTTGGAATATCCAAAATCCTTGTAACTACTTGTAACATTCTCTCTCTCTCTCTCTCCTCGAGATTGTGGCACTAATAACTTAGTTGCACTATTTACTTTAACGACAACTACAGTAGTACTTGGTTTTACACAATTATACTGTAAACCCCGTGTATTTTCAAAGCACGCCAATACTTTGTTGTAGTGAAGGGATATATAATAGAAAAGTCAGGTTTAATGTCTTCGATCTTGTATCTATAATTGGTAACAACAGAAGAGAGAGAATTAGGCCTTATATCTTATGCCTAACCTTGCACAATCATAACGTACTCTTCGGAGAGGGAAATTTTTTTTTTTTATTCAAAATGGCAAACAAAACAATTGGAATGCATAAAAGTGTCAAACATCCTAAAATATAGCTTACATTCTAATGTTACTTTTACTTGAGATTTCATAAAATCAATTTTCAGATCAACAGTTTCTGAAAAAGAAAAAAACTGTGCAAATCTAAGAACCTGAGAATTACAAATTAATAAAATTATTATCATAATTCAAGAAAATTGCCTTTCTTCAATCTATGCTTCCCCCTAATACATTGAACAATATTACTGAATAACGCCCCTCATTAGAAACATTAGTTCAATAACTGCATCTCTCACCACGATGGCGACGAAAGGTGCCAATCAAAATACTGTTCCCACGAACAGAACAAGTCTTAGCCGCCTGTGAAAAATATGTAATCTGTTTGCTTTTCTTGTACTTTGTATCATCTTGGACATAAATGTGACATGATACAAGTACTGAGTCCAACCTATATGCGAAAAATACCATATAACCAGCTTGCTTTCCAATCCCTTTATCATCTTGTTAAGAGACACGAATATGATATCATGAAGTATCGAGTCAATATTACATGTGAAAAGTATCTTATAAGCAGCCTGGTTTCCCCACACCTTGTATCATCTTCTCGAGAACACGAATGTACCTTGACGTGAGTACGCAATCCCATATGTGAAAAATATCATATGAAAAACTTGCTTTCTTCATACATTGTATGTGACATGATGCAAGTACCATGTCCTACACTGCTAAAAATTTGGCGTTAAAAACGGTAAAAATCCTGGAATAAGTGTGTCAGACAGTTGCCGTTTAAAAACCGGATATATTGACGTTAAGGAATGGTATTACGGTCACCAACCCGTATACGATAATAACAAAGTAGGGGGAAAATTACGGTCGCCTGTATTCTAATGAAAATACGGCTGAGAACAGTATATTTTTACGGAAAATTTCAGATTGAAATTATGGTTTTTTTTGTAACATTGTACCTTCATATGAAAAAAATTATAAGCGGCTTCTTTCCCCATAAAGCCTTACAATTTCTATTTCTTTGGGATTCATTCCGAAAAGCATTTTTTGTTTAGTTGTATCTTAGATTCTTTTTGTAAATATTGCTTGTTTGTTATGTCCTTATCTAAAAAGAGTTATAGCAGCAGTTTAATATCAAATGAACGTTTAAAACTTTCGGTATTTGTGTTATTTTTTTTTTTCACTGGTTGAAGATGCAAAAGACCACACTGAAATCTATTACCATTTTAGGTAAGTGATTTCCTTCAATTTTTCTTCTGCTCCTTTGCATTTTATACTCAACATGAATTGTTTCTTAGTACAATTGGTTGTAGAAAGAGCAAACAGTGTCTCACTTGGATCACACACTTTTAATGCATAGTCAACCTCACACTTTGGGTATAAGTCTAGCATTTTTCTGTACCATTATCTTGCTTGTACATAAGCTCATGACATTATCAACAAATTCTGACACAGGCCGTACGATAGAAAAATTAGCTGTAATTGAATATTTACAGCTTGGTGAATATTTAATATTATCTTATATGCCTTTAGTCTTCAGCTTAAGCGTTACTATCTTTTTGATGTCACTATCATATTATACCAGAATTTTTAGTAACCAGTAATTTTCCTCATCATCACCTTTCAAATTGTACTCGTGTAAGAATCAACATTGGCAGCATTAAGTTTATCTTTCAATCTATGCAATGTTTCTTGAGTGAATTCTGGAGTGCTATAGTCTCAAATTATATTCCATAGCACCCAGATTTCCAAACTATAATCTGAAATCCTCCAAAAAGTAGGACAAGAGAGTTAAGGAACATATGCGGGGCAAAACCATTCCGGAGATGACAGGCTCAACAACTTCAAATTCTGGAAAAAAAGGCCGGAGCCTAGAATCTTTAACTAAGATTATTTTCACTTTCAGGTTATTAATTTGGACCTTCTCTCAAAGCCCTTTATCCTCTCTTTGCGATTCGTATAAAAGCTGATGCGTCTATTTCTTCCTCTCTATCACAAAATCCTTCTTTCTTTCCTCCTTATTTGTGGTGAACTTTTAATGACGTCAAGATTCATCTTTAAGGTCTATGAATTGCGTAAGAACTTATGGAAATGTGTTCTTTCATTTTATTCATTTATTCTTCATCAGAATCTCTCAAAAGTTTTTCTTTGATAGAATTCAACATTGGCGACTTTTTGCCATAGCCTCTGTACCAACGTCTTCCAATGAATGTCTTAAAGTAGAGTTCTCTTGCTTGAGGGTACACTCGGGCACACTATTCTATTTTATTTCTCTTCCTCTTGTCATGTTAAAAGTTTTCATAGTTAAATAGGAAATATTTATTTCAATATTACTGTTCTTAAAATATTTTTCCTTATTTCCTTTCTTCACTCGGCTATTTTCCCTGTTGGAGCTCTTGAGCTTATAGCATCCTGCTTTTCCAACTAGGGTTATAGCTTAGCAGTTAACAACAACAACAACAATAATAATAATAACAATAATAATAATATCAATAATAATAATAATAATAATAATAATAATAATAATAAAATAAATTGCGTTATTTTGAGACAGGTCTCATCTACAAGAGGTATTTCAAAATTTGAGCCCAGCAGAAATACATCCTTAACACTTTTAAGCATTTTGTCAATTTCTTTACTCTTCCAAGAATATCCCAAAAATCCAACTCACGAGTTTTGGAATAAACTAAACTCTTGAAGGATTGAATGCACAAGTTGCAGAATATTATCAGTAACTTCACATTTTCCACTAGGCAGAAATCCTAAATTCAAATAGTTAATTTCCACTCTGGGGTATTTATTAAGATAAGTACGTCCAGCTGAAACATCGGCAAAATAGCCTGATCCTTTCCAGGAATAGGGTAATACCTTGTAAATTATCAGTTACCCGCTTGGAAAGTTCCAGAGATTGCATTCTGTAAGACTTATACTGGCTCTAAAGGCAACATGGTAAACGAAGAAATGCCATCTACCTTTCTTCGAACATGCAGAACAGCATAGGGGGATTGGATTTATATATTTACGGACGGCTTCAAATCCAGTCCTGGTGTTTGATTTGGGGTGTACACTACTTCTTTTAATAGCAAACGTGCACTCTCTTTAACATCATCAATCATTACAGCAGAGCTGTATAGTATTGTGACTTATTGAAAAGAAAATAGCAATAATGAAAGGGTAATTTTACGGTTTAGTGATGCAAAAGTCTTGCAGGCACTGACTGTTTTTAATCCAACTGACCATTTAGTTTCAAAATTTTAGAAAGTGGCTGTATATTTGTACCACTGCAGGCAAGGAAGTTAAGTTTTGCTGGATTCCAGCTTACATGAATGTGCCAGGAAACAAAGAGACGGAAAAAAAAAAAAAAAAAAGGCAGCAGACAAATTTCTTCCTGGAAGATTTCCACTTCTGTGTAAACACTTTTTGCCTTATATCCAAAAACTTCTAGGTGATATTTGACATTATTATTATAATTATGTGGATCAAAATATGATGACGGAGGTCATAAGTGCTATACCGCCATTGAAATATGATAATAGGCCTAGAAGGTGGAAAAACACTTGTTTAACATACGAGTTCTTGGTAACTGGCCGATGCCAACCTTTCTGTAGTAATTACTTGGTACCGCCTGTTAGCCATTTACTGACTGAAAGTCCCATTCTCGTGGATATAAAAGAATGGTTCTTTTCTAAAACTTGTGGTGAGGATGGCAAGTATATCCACATCAAAATTCTTTGAGAAGTTCGGTATGATGCCAGAAGAAATTTAACGTTTATATTAAAAGCTGGCTTTCTTATTCGTTTTTAAGAGGTATATGAAAACTTGAATATTTTATAATTAAGTTACTGTTTTTTTATCTTAAGCTATTAATTCTTTCATAAAAACTTAAATGTTTTATAATTAAATTATTTATTAGTGTTTTTCTTTAAGTTACCTTACTAATTATCAAATAATCAATCGCCAACCGTCACTAATTACCACTGATGATATGATACCAAATAATTATCAAACATTTATTCATATCCAGCTGCATTTAGACGTATATCCTCGAAATTGAAGGGAGAAAAAATCGAAGAATGATTTTGCTCCTCGGATGTACTTAGATAATTATCAATCATTCATTCATATTCAGCTGTATTTAGATGTCCAACCGCGAATTTCACGAGTGAGAAAAAAATCAAATAATGATTCTCGGATGTTCTTGATATTTTCATCAGGACAAAGTTACTCAGTCTCCCCTTCCCCGGGTCATCAAATGAGCAACCAAGGAACACCTTACGAGCCGCCATTTTGTGGACGCAAGTCACACAAATGACAAGACTTGTTCTTCGTCTTCTTGTTTTTCGTGGTGGTGTTGTTGTTGTTGTTGTTCTATTTTCTAGTAGGAGATCTGGGTCAATCTTTGGAGCCAATGGCACCTGTAAGACGACAAGTCTTCGTCTTCTGTTTTTGGTTTCCCTTGAGATAAACGAATGCCTTCAACCTTTTCAAAACCTTTATCCCAGATATATTATTATTCTTAGGCCAATTGATTTTCTAATCATATCCAGTTTTGCAAATTTGGACTATTTATTTTCATATTTTTGAAGAAGGCTTGATCTCAACACCTGTTTCACAGATAGCTTACTATCTTTCATGCTTATCAAATATCCAACTATATCCAGTTTCGCAAATTTGGAGACTAATATTTTCATATTTTTGAAGAATAAGGGTTGATCTCAAAACCTGTTTCACAGATGGCTTACTGTCTTTTATGCTAATTAATTTTCCAATTATATCCAGTTTCGCAAATTTGGAGACTATTTTCTTATTTTCGAAGAATAAGGCTTATCTCAACACCTATAGCAAGCCGTAATGGAGTAAATGTATTTTTATATGGTTATATAAATTAAGAGATACTGTAAAGAGAAGGACGTCTCTTTTATATCCCATCGGACGATATTTTAACCTTTATCACAGATGGCTTACAATCTTTCATTTTAATTAATTTTGCATTTATATACAGTTTCAAAAATTTGCAGAAGACTTAATTTTCTTATTTTCGAACAAAAATAAAAAGAAAAAAAAATTCTATCCTGTTCGTAATACTAGGCAGGCAGTTAATTCTAATAGCCAGGCCTTCTCCATCATGGGGCTCAATACTACACAGTATTCTAGACGTTTTATTCCAGCTGTTACCAAGTTGTGGAATGATCTTCCTAATCGGGTAGTTGAATCAGTAGAACTTCAAAAGTTCAAAGTTGGAGCAAATGTTTTTATGTTGACCAGGCTGACATGAGTCTTTTTATAGTCTATATATGACATATCTGTTTTGACGTTGTTACAGTTTTAGAATGGTTTATTGTTAACTTGTTCTCATCATTTATTTATTTCCTTATTTCCTTTCCTCACTGGGCTATTTTTCCCTATTGGAGCCGTTGGGCTAATAGCATCTTGCTTTTCCAACTTGGGTTGTAGCTTGGCTAATAATAATAATATTAATATTAATAATAATAATAATAATAATAATAATAATAATAATAATAATAATAAAAAGGCTTATCTCAACACCTTTAACACAGATGGCTTACTATTCTTATATTAATTAAATTTCCAATTACATCCAGTTTCGCAAAAATGCAGAAGACTTTTTTTTTTTTTTTTTTCGAAGAATAAGGCTTGATCTCAACACTTTTCTCACAGATGGCTTACTATTCTTATATTAATTAAATTTCCAATTACATCCAGCTTCGCAAATTTGGAGAAGGCTTCCTTTTCTTATTTTCGAAGAATAAGGCTTAATATCAACTTCTTTAGAAAATATATGGTTTGCTCTTTTATGCTTATGAATTTTTCAATTATATTCGGTCTCGCAAATTTGCAAGACTTTATTTTCTTATTTTCGAAGAATAAGGCTTGATCTGAACAGCTGTATCACAGATGTATTACTATTTTTAACCTAAATAATTTTCCAATTATATGCAGTTTCACAAATTTGAGGACTATTTATTTATTTATTTAATTTTTTGGGGGGAAGAATGAGGCTTGGATTAATAATAGCGTCCACTTCCCGAGTTTCCCTTAAAATGAGCATTTCATATTGTCATTAATAACTAATAAACTAATTCTTGAATATAACTGCTAGAGTATACAACTGAAAAGAACCTAGGGTCAACTGGTTCTTTAGAAATCTAGGTAACAATCAAATTATAATATGGAAATTATATCAAATGCGGGTTACTATCAACACAAATATGGTTCTGAATGAACAAATCCTTTCATGTCTTTTACGTGAAAATGGCCTTTTACGAAGTCATGCAATGCCAATAAAATATTAATGAAGAAAAGCCAAATACATGTTTCCTATGAATAAAACTCTGTAAATCGAACCACGAAGAGAGGAAGCTAATGAAATAATTAAATTATGTGAATGCTCCATGTAAATCATTTAAAAACTTGTATGTAAACATAAAATATAAACTATCATCAATACTCTTACCCAAAAGCCTAATGTTTATCAAATTAACAGCACCAGATACCAATATTTTCAATTAAATAGGAAATCGATAAAGGAAACAAGATTGCATAATAACGTAAACGGGAAAATAATGCAAGGAAAATAATATATAATAAATTACATATATTACATACTATATATAATATATCATAAACGGAATTTTCAGATATAGACGCAATACTCAAGTTAGCGAACGCCTCTGTATCTTAGAGCTACTCTTAAAAGACTATTCTCAACCAAGCTACGTTAAGCAGGTCTTCAAGGAGAAGGACACTCCAAAATCAAACCATTATTCCTTAATCTTGGGTAGTGCCATAGCCTGTGTACCCTGGTTTTCCACTGTCTTGGGGTAGAATTCTCTTGCTTGAGGGTACACTCGGGCACACTATTCTCTCTTGTTTCTCTTCCTCTTGTTATTCTTAAGCTTTCATTCTCTCATTATATTCAAGCTTTTATAGTTTATACATGAAAGATTTAATTTTATTATTGTTCTTAAATTTCTCTTGTATTTTATCCTTATTTTCTTTCCTCACTGGGCTATTTTCCCTGTTGAAACCCTTGGGCTTATACTCTCCTGCTTTTCCAGCTAGGGTTGTAGCTTAACAAGTAATAACAACAACAACAATAATAATAATAATAATATTAATAACATTAATAATAATAACAATAATATTATTACTATTATTATCATCATCATCATCATCATCATTATTATTATTATTATTATTATTATTATTATTATTATTATTATTATTATTATTATTATTATTATTATTATTGTCCTAAAATACAGAGGTCTGCCAAATCTGGTGAATAGGGTAATCCGAGGTCATTTAGGACATAGTCAAAATAAAAGTCTAAAAAGTATTCTTTAGAAGTTGGTTAAGCAGTGAGGGCGATAGCTTTGGTGTATGTCAGTTAGAACGTTTACTTCAATAAGTGATAAAAAACACAGTGCAAAGAATTTAAGAGTCAAAAGCTTCATAGTTAATGTCGGGTATTTATATATAAAATTATATATATGTATATATATATATATATATATATATATATATATATATCTTTCTTCGTGGCCAAGTGGTTTAGTCACTGTCTATACAAGCTTGCCGACCAGGGTTCGATTCCCGGCCGGACACAAGCTCTTGTCTTTGTGTGATTTCGCCTGGGGCTCTGATCCCGAGGTCATTAAGAGAATCCAGACATTAATGTATCAAAAATATATGGCTTATTTGAATATGAAAAACACGTCTAAATGTGCAAAATTTATCAAATATATATATATATATATATATATATATATATATATATATATATATATATATATATATATATACTGTATATAATAATAATAATAATAATAATAATAATAATAACAATTAAAATTATTGAAATTATTACTATTATTATTACTAATTATATATATATATATATATATATATATATATATATATATATATATATATATATACACACACATATATATATATATATACATATATATATATCTATATATATATATATATATATATATATATATATATACATATACATATATGTGCGTGTGTATCTATATGGATTGTTGTATAATACATACATGATGATCTACATTCCCCCTCATTAGTGTTCCTTTTTCCACATATCAGTATTATGTGCATCCCTAGTTTAAATGCCTTTTAAGATTACATAGGCCTACTCGTAGGCTTGAAAGGAATATCAAATAATTTCCATCAATTCAAAATGAAATTTCATGCTAAATTACGTCCATTATTTCAAGAAATACCAAAAAATTTACTTTATTAATCCCCTGAGACTATGAACTCTATATCAAGATGGTTTCTATAGTTTATATGGGGAATATATTTAATCGTTTCCTTCATAAGAATTCAAAAGAACTCTCAATATTTTCTAATTACCTATTAGTAGAACTTCAAAAGTTCAAAGTTGGAGCAAATGTTTTTATGTTGACCAGACTGACATGAGTCTTTTTATAGTTTATATATGACATCTCCGTTTTTGACGTTGTTAACAGTTTATATAGGACATATTTGTTTTGACGTTGTTACTGTTTTTAGAATGATTTATTGTTAATTTATTCTCATCATTTATTTATTTCCTTATTTCCTTTCCTCACTGGGCTGTTTTTCCATGTTGAAGCCCTTGGGCTTATAGCATCTTGCTTTTCCAACTAGGGTTGTAGCTTGGATAGTAATAATAATAATAATAATAATAATAATAATAATAATAATATTAATATTGATTTCTTAGTTCTCTTCTGTTCAAAATAGTTTTTATTCCGCAAGCAGCTGTTTGTAAATCAACGGATAACTAACCGGTAACTTAGGATTATTTGCACATTTTGAAAAAATACCAAAAAGTAATGATAATTGCATAACAAAATACAACATCACCAGAAATGCTGTAGGTATCGCATTGCTAATATACATTAGTTTAAAAAAAATAATCTTAATTAGAAATTCTCCTTGAATATATACTGAACTCTGCCGTATTTAAGTAAAATATAGACGACTGTAATTTCACCATACTTAGTTATTATATTTTATGCGTTGGTGACCGTAATATTACTTCTTCACGTCAATATATTCGTTTTAAAAACGGTATGTCTGGCAACATTCATTTCAGAATTTTCACCGTTTTTTACAGCAATTTTTTAAGTATAGTGTATACTTTGACAAGTAATATTATTACTATCCTTACTTGCTAAGCTACAACCCTAGTTGGAAAAGCATGATGCTATAGGGGCTCCAACAACGAAAATAGCCCAGTTAGGAAAGGAAACAAAGAAAAGTAAAATATTTCAAGAACAGTAACAACATTAAAATAAATATTTCCTATATAAACTATAGAAAACTTTAACAAAACAAGATGATGAGAAATAAGATAGAATAGTGTGCCCCAGTGTACCCTCAAGCAAGAGAACTCTAACCCAAGACAGTGGAAGACCATGGTAAAGAGGCTATGGCACTATCTAAAAGACTAGAGAACAATGGTTTGATTTTGGTGTGTCCTAGAAGAGCTGCTTACCATAGCTACAGAGTCTCTTCTACCCCAACCAAGAGGAAAGTGGGTACTCTTATTACAGTGCAGTAGTTATCTGAAGGGTTGTTTCCTCAAATACATTACTTCCTGGAATCAAGAAAAGATTCCATAAAACCGGAATATCTAAACTGCATTCTTAATGTGTTCTCTTTGCATACCTAGACATTTTATAAATGAATCATATGCATATTCTATATAATGATGGAAAAGCAGTGCTACAAGCCCAAGTGCTCCAACAGGGAAAGCAGGCCAGATATGAAGAAGGAAATGGCAAATAAATTATATATAAGTAATGAGTAAGAAATATTTTAAGATCCTTCATCATCTCCTACGCTTATTTACGTAAAAAGTCTCGGTTAGGTTTCGCTAGTCGTTTCTATTTTGAGCTTTTAAATCATTACTTTGCCATTTATCGTCCCCTACTTCACGCTTTATGGTCCTCTTTACCAGGTCCTATATTAGTGAAAATATACCTGTAATTCATCTAAAGTTGTAGCTTTATCATGCGAAGTTTTCTGTTATGGGCTTGTTCTTGATAAACATAAACTATATCTTAGTTGAATAATGGTTTTCAACCAATGGGTGTTCATAATCAACGGAAATCTATCTTTTCCCGTAAATTTGTACCTTTCCTGTCAGAAAATGTCTATGAAAATTCAGCTCCATGTGGTAACGTCCCTGACTGGGGTTAGAGTCCCGCTCAAACTCGTTAGTTTCTTTGGTCAATGCAACCTCATAATCCTTGTGAGCTAAGGATGGGGGTTTGGGGGAGCCTATATGTCTAGTTGCTGAGTCATCAGCAGCCATTGTCTGGCCCTCCTTGGTCGTAGCTTGGGTGAAGAGGTGGCTTGGGGCTCTGATCATATGTGCATATGGTCAGTCTCTAGGGCATTGTCGTCCTCGATAGGGCAATGTCACTGTCCCTTACCCCTGCCATTCATGAGCGGCCTTTAATCCTTTAAACCTAAGTACAACTTACATCTTGTTAGCTCTATTTTATTTGTGATGAATATTTTAGTAGTTTATAGGTTCATTACTTTCGTTATCAATTTTGTAGTCATGTTCATCGTATATCTGTTCTTGTCTCTCACCATCATCTTCTGATAAGCTTCCCTTTATATTTTTGACAGCATTATCATTTCCTAATTCTCAGTAAAAAAATTTCGAACCTTAAGTATCAGTGCTTAGGTGGCATAAACCCACTCTGGGAGCTTTAAAGCCCCAAAGATCATTTTCGAAATCAGCTTATGGTACTATGCCATCAATGATGTTTTTCCTTAACTTTATCAAAATTTACAGCTCCTTCGTCTCCATATATTATATCAATTGCACGATCATGCGTCGGTGAATGAAATAAGATAGTTGTATTTCTTTATAATACTATGAAAAATAGTGACCGTGAAAATTGAAGATGTAAGCTACAATGTGTTTAGTTAGTATGTCAGACATTATTATTATTATTATTATTATTATTATTATTATTACTTGCTAAGGGACAACCCTAGTTAGAAAAACAGGATGCTTTAAGCCCAGGGGCCCCAACAGGGAAAATAGCCCAGTGAGGAAAGGAAACAAGGAAAAATAAAATATTCTAAGAACAGTGACATTAAAACAAATATTTCCTATATAAACTATAAAAACTTTTAACAAAACAAGAGGAAGAGAAATAACATAGAATAGTGTGCCCGCGTCTACCCCCAAGCAAGAGAACTCTAACCCCAAGACAGTGGAAGACCATGGCACAGAAGTAGTTCTTAATGTAATTGATTAGTGGGTCAATACCTTTCCACCTCTTTGAATAATCATCTTATGAAAAATGGTTCAGCCTTAATATAGACTCAAATATAAATTAAGACCAAATATTTGTTTTAAGACTTGGAAGCGAAATCGAGAGATTAAAAGTTTAAATCATCGACCTATTTTCCACACCATTGTCAGTATTAGCTTGATAGACTTATTCATGATGTACAGACTCCCTAAGCCAGTAAGTATGTCTATAAAATCATAAGTAATTACCCTTCTAAATATAAAATTTTGAAATGAGGAAGAGAAATCCAATAATTATCCGTATATTACTTTTGCTATAACCTTCTGCTCCTCAAAAGTAAGCTATTGTTAAACTTATAATGCTTATTACTAATTCTGCCACTGTATGTGTCCTATAGGAAGACATCAACTAAGTTTTTTTTTTTTTTTCAGAGACCGATGGGAGAAGCTATTTAATGCCACGACCAAGACCATGTTACATGCAAAATATAAACCTAAATTGATGATATTACGGAAGATAAAGTTAGGCAGGGAACTCTAATTTAGTAAATGAAATATAACAAAAACAAGTGAAGCTGGTAACAATAGCGGAATTGCTTATAGTAATACACTTTTTTTGGATACAAAATATAACTCATACATACCCATTCAGAATTTACAGATTTTACAATATATGCTATAGCCTACGTCAAGCCGTTTCTGTCCATAAATAATTCATTATATCAACAGCAAATAATTCTATTGAAAAAAAAAAAGAAAAAAAAAATACTTCAGCCAAGAATGCCAAACACCCCATAATGGTTTGTGAACTTTGCTTTGAAAGTTAACTGAACTTATACATAACAATTCAACAAACCCTTGAGAAAAGCTTATTTCATATGCATGATGAATGTGAAACTTCTTTCGGAAGAAATGAAAAAAGGTAATCGGCTTAAATATCAACACTAAATAATGATTTCATTACCAAAAGTTGGAAAATAATATGCATATGCCAAGGTAAGTAAACCAATTGTTTAAAAAGAGCAGCAGCTAAATGAAATGTCAAGGTAAAAATATAAATTCGTATCAAGTAAGAGCCAAATATATACTCACGTGAAACCCCCATAAATTAATGTTTAAATCATCAAAAATATAAAGTATTACTAGATACCCTTTTTAAAAAATAGTAAAAAAGGTATCCATAAAAACTACAATGATGATCTTACTCATCATCATCTTAATATGTTAGAATTCAAGTATCTACTCTCAATTTCAAATGAATTACAATTCGCAGTCTCTTTTCCAGATGCCAACAAAGTAGTGAACTACGAAAGAAATATGTTGTATGGACACGTTCTTTAATTCACTCTTGCGTTTGCCTTTTTTTTTTTTTTTTTTTTTTTTTGTAAACGGAATTTTTGGAACCTTGCATTTCCTAAGTTAAATCTTATCCTGGTCTTGCAAGATCCAATAAATTACTGACTAAAGATTTCTCAAATCCTACTTGTATTATATCCAAATTTCTTCATAAACATTATCCAAACCGAACGATTTCCTGATAAATAAGAAATGACATCGTGAACCCAAGGATCAAGGACAACGGCGCCAATGACCTTAGATGTCAGGATGCCTGAAAACCTTAAAGCAATCAAAGGATCAAGGACAACGTCCTCCAAGACGGTAAACATGAATATCAACAAACTACTGGACATAACCTTTAACTAGTCCAGGCCAGAAAAGACAAGAGAAGAGTGATAGACAAAAGAGAAGAACGGTGTTGCTTAGCTCCAAAGGAGACTTCAGACCTCTAACTTCTTGAAAGATGAGGAGTTATAATATTTACCAAGTGACAATATGGTAGATGTAGAAGACGAAAAGGAACGTCACAAGATCAGATAATCCATGATTATTTACTGTATATGTATACATACAGTATACAGTATATATATATATATATATATATATATATATATATATATATATATATATATATATATATATATATATATATATATATATATATATATATATATATATATACATATATATATATATATACACATTATATAATTATATATATATATATATTTATATATATAAATATATATATATATACATTATATTTATATATATATATATATATATATATATATATATATATATATATATATATATATACACACACGTTTTGGAAGGTGGTGTTATTTCCAATATCAGGTCGAACACACTTTCTTAAATCATTCTCAAGATAAAACGGGTTTGAAAATTATGCTGCATAATTCCCTTGAACATAATAATAATAATAATAATCATAATAATAATAATAATAATAA
>NC_090757.1:47222577-47225077 GCF_036898095.1 Palaemon carinicauda | reverse complement strand
CGTTCCTTATCTGGCGAATGTTGGCTGATTGATGGAAAAGTGGGCCAGTGAATCATGCATATTACGCTCGTGATAGATATCATTATTATTATTATTATTATTATTATTATTATTATTATTATCTTGGGTATTATAAATGCACAGTTATAAACGTGATATATTATTATCACCATTACTATTATTATTATTATTATTATTATCATTATTATTATTATTATCATTATTATCATCATCATTTTTATTATTATTATTACTAACTATCCTACAACCCTACTTGGAAAAGCAGGAAGCTATAAGCCCAAGGTCTCCAACATGGAAAAATGGCCCATCAAGGAAAGAAAACAACGAAATAAATAAACTACAAGGGAAGTAATGAGCAATCAAAATAAAACACTTTGAGAAGAGTAACATCAAAATGGATCTTTCATATATAAACTATAAAAAGATTTATGTCAGCCTTTTCAGTATAAAAAAAATAGTTCACAGCAACTTTGAAATTTTGAACTTAAGGAAATCTACTATGGAGTTATATAGATGAATCGTATGTTCATTAATTCAAACTTGCAGCGAATGTTTTTATGTTGATCAGGCTTACATAAGACTCTCCATAGTGTATATGATATATTTGCGGATGACACACAATTTTACTTCTCCATAAATGATATAGATGACACTACTGAAACTTTAAACCGAATCCTTGATAGTGTTAGAGAATGGATGACATTTAAACAACTAAATTAAATGAGAACAAAACTGAATGCATGATGGTGGGTAAGAGAAACAGCGTGAGAAACTTAAGTTATATTCAAATAAACATAAATAATGATTCAGTGCCGATATCTAGTAAAGTTCGAGATCTAGGTGTATTTCTTGACTGTAACCTGTCTCTCAATGCCAAAATAAATAATGTAGTAAAAACCGCTGGTTATCATTTAAGAAATATTGCTTTCATAAATAAGTACCAGGATGAAAATTATTTAAAGAAACTTGTGATAAACTGTGTTATTACCAGAATTGACTACTGTAACTCCATCTATTACAATTTACTAAAAGTACAACTAAAGAAATTAAAAAAACATAATAAACAGAGGAGCAAGACTGATAAAAGGTGTCCCATCTTAAGAAAGGATCACCCTGTACTAATTGATTTACACTGGCTGCCTATAAAAGCGAGAATTGAATTTAAAATATGTACAATAACCCACCAGCTTATAAGAACCGGTTGTCCAAAATACTTAGGAGAATTGGTACATACTGCGCAGCCTGCAAATCGTGTCGACACGAGAATAGTTAGATTGTTTCAACCTATTGGAACCTAGATATATGTCTACTGTAGGGTCCAGAGCCTTTAAATATGCGGCCCAGTGACTAAACAATAAGCTCCCACGAGACATCCGAATGATTGAAGATTTTAAGACTTTCAAAAGGAAACTGAAGATTTTCTTATTCCACGAGTCGTATGACAGTGACGATTTAACAGTAAATGAGCAATACGTGATACGAAACCTTAATATACATTGAACGAACTAGATATAACGGCAGGTGAGGTCCTGTGGAGAGTGGGGTCCCCTGCTGTATGGAACCGGAAAAGCAGTCGTCAAAGTAAGTATATGCATTATTCATTACTTCCCATGTAGTTCATCTATTTCGTTATTTCCTTTCCTCGCTGGGCATTTTTCCCATGCTGGAGCTCTTGGGCTTGTAGCATCCTGATTTTCCAACTAGGGATGTACCTTAGCTAATAATAATAATAATAATATAATAATAATAATAATAATGTAGATATAATAAAAATTATCTGGTAGACTATTTCCGTGACTAAATTAAACCATGATGATATTACGACGAGGATGATGATGATGATGATGATGATGACTTGGGATATTTTTTCTCTCTCTCTCTCTCTCTCTCTCTCTCTCTCCTCTCTCTCCTCTCTCTCTCTCTCTCTCTCTCTCTCTCTTCTCTCTCTCTCTCTCTCATTTTAATAATGTCTTTAGAAGCAGAAAATGAAGAACTAGATGGAGAACATAATAAAGAGGAGGACATTAAAAGCCTATAAAAGAAATGAGAGAGAAAAAAATTATGGAGGATGAAATGTGGAAAGAGGAAAGATAAGAAGAAAGTGGAAGAGTATAAAAATGTTTGAAAATACGCAAGAAAAGTTAATATAGACAAAGAACGGAAAAACCGAGGAACCAATTTGATAAAATAAGGAGAAAAGGTAAGAAGAAAAAAAATGGATAAGGAGAAGGCTTGTTTCTCTTCCTCTTGTTATTTTGAAGTTTTTATAGCATATATTTGAACGTTTTATTTTGATGTTATTATTGTCCTATAACATCTCTTGTAGTTTATTTCCTTCTTTCCTTTCCTCACTGGGCTATTTTCCCTGTTGGAGCCCCTGAGGTTATTATCATTACTTAGCAAGTAATGATAATGATAAATAGGGAAGATGGGAATACTTAAAGAAACGAAATAAATGGAAGAAACATGAGAAACAAAC
>NC_090757.1:47215077-47217577 GCF_036898095.1 Palaemon carinicauda | reverse complement strand
CATAAATGTCCCAAGATTGAAATAAAAAATAGCATAAGGTCCAAAAAAATCTCTCGGAGGCTGGAAATGAATAGAAAAAGAGTTTATCATTGGAGTAACGTGAAATCTAAAGTTATTACATAAAAATAGTCAAGGCAATGATAGTTACCTAAAATAAACACCACGTTCCATTACCAAAAAAAAAAAAAAAAAAAAAAAAAAAAAAAAAAACACGTCAAGTGAAGTAAGAGATGATGAATGGAGAAGTATTGAATTAAAAGCTCAACATAGGGACGACTAGTTAGTTATAACCAAGGCTCTTTGCGTCAATGGGCGTAGGATGATGATGATGATGATATATATATATATATATATATATATATACATACATATATATATATATATATATATAAGCCACCAATTTAAATCTGCATCGGAAAAACAGACCCAAGGAGAAATGGCTATGTTACCCAGTGTCTAAGGACACACACACAACTCTACTTACTTCCTTTCCCCTCTTCCACCACAGTTTGAAAAAGGGATTGCGCTGACATATGACCAGCATTTTACAAACCATCCATGCAGGAATTCAAACTCAAGATTTTGAGGAAAATATACATAGTTTTCGAAAATGAAATAGAACATATTTAAAAATACCTTAAAAATACCAGGTAGATAATGATGAAGAGAAGGATACTATTCTATCTTATTTCTCTTCCTCTAGTTTTTTTTCTATAAATTAATATAGCTTATATTTGAAATATTTGTTCTAATATTGTTACTCTTCTTAAAATATTCTAATTTTTTATTACTTCTCTCTAAATTTATTTATTTCTTTATATCCTGTCCTTTCCTGTATTATTACAAGCTTAGCTACAACCCTGGTTGTAAAAGCAGGCTGCTATAAGGCAGAGCGCTGCAAAAGTGGAAAATAGCCCCGTGAAGAAAGGAATCAAGGAAATAAACCACAAGAAAAATAATAAACAATTGAACTAAAATACTTTAAGAACAGTAACAATATTAAATTAGATCTCCCATATATAAAAAATAAAAACTTCAAAACAACAAGTGGAAGAGAAATAAGATAGAATAGTGTGCCTAGGTGTACCCTCAAGCAAGAGAACTCTAACCAAAGACTGTGGAAGACCATGGTACAGAGGCTATGGCACTACATTTCTATTACTTTGGGGGAGAGACTGCACTAGAAAGTAGATACCATTTATCAAAGGTACTCAAGTGTATGTCATACTATATCTAGCAGCTTAACTATCATTCACGTCCATATCTTTACAGGGATGACGTAGCTTGTGTTGGAAAGTTATTTGAATGATTTGCTTTGCTCGTCTCTAAAGGTTCTCTTATCCTAAATCTCATAATCATAAAAATCTGCACTTAATATTTCCTTTTACACGTGAATGTAATATGTATGTCACTCTTAATGTTTACAAATTTAGACATTACACAAATTCTTTAACAGCATTCACACTACATCATCAAGAAATATTAAACGCACCAGACTTGAATGTTTACAAATTTAGACTTTAAGTCAATTAATTGACTACATTCGTACTATTATTATTATTATTATTATTATTATTATTATTATTATTATTATTATCATTACTAGCCAAGCTACAACCCTTGTTGGAAAAGCAAGATGCTATAAGCCCAAGGGCTCCAACAAGGAAAAATAGCCCAGGGAGGAAAGGAAATGAGGAAATAAATAAATGATGAAAATAAATTAACAATATATCATTATAAAAACAGTAACAGCGTCAAAACAGATATGTCCTATATAAACTATTAACAACGTCAAAAACAGATATGTCATATATAAACAATAAAAAGACTCATGTCAGCCTGGTCAACATAAAAACATCATCTTTATCATCTTGAAAGATATGCTATTAGCAATTCAAACTAAGAGCCTATCGCAAAGACGAAAATTCATATAAATATTCGTACTTGAGTTGAACATCTTCAACAGGATAAATAGATTAACTAGAAAGTAATAAACCAAGATGCAGCTTGTTTAAATAAGGGGTAAAAAATTCTATATTATTGGGGATGGAGTTTACCCTAAGAAAATTTAATTGAAAGCAACGCCGGATAAGAATTTGGAACTTATCAATCTATAATGATGAATAAAAAAAAAATACAAAACTATGAAAATTAAGAAATTGAATACTAAAATTAAATACAGAGCTGGATACATTATATGATAAAAAAACCCTGAATGGATATAGAATAAGAAACGAGACTTTATAATATTTTTCTAATGAACAAATCATCCAATCTCATAGCGTAAAAAACCTTGTTGCTTATTCTATACCCATTCATGATTTTTCCCTTATGATGTAGGCTACAGTATAATGTGATATTTCTTATAACAGATCTATATAAATCCAGAAAAACTATTATAAATTGGTACATAAAGAATTATTAAGACCTGTGTTATACTAGTGCTAAAGTTACAAATCCGACAAGAAACCCCCATATTCAAAAGTTCGTCGACAATTAG
>NC_090757.1:47195095-47214577 GCF_036898095.1 Palaemon carinicauda | reverse complement strand
GCTATAAGCTCAAGGGCCCCACCCAACCAACAGGAGAATAGCTCAGTGAGGAGAGGAAATAAGGAAATATACTACAAGAGAAGTTTAAGAACAATAACATTAAAATAAATCTTTCATATGTAAATTACAAAAACTTCAAAATAACAAGAGGAAGAAAAATAAGATAGAAGTGTGTGCCCGAGGTTACCCTCAAGCAAGAGAACACTACCCCAAGGCAGTGGAAGGCCTGGTACAGAGACTATGCACTACCCAAGATTTATTTCCCTGTTTACTCCCGTCAGGTCTAACAGTAGGCTTAATGTACCTCATAAACACTGATTATAGTTTGTTTTTAAACTACTTAAACTCTACAGGTGTATAACTAATTACTAAGTATCAAATGTCGTGGTAGTATACTATAGTCAATGCTTTTAGCGAGACAGATTTGCACCGACTCGCAGCAGTGCCCTTTTAAAAAGTTTCCTGATCGCCGATTCTAACTAACCAATCAGCGCTCAGGAAACTTTTCCGAGCTAAAAGGGCACCGCTGCGAGTCGGTGCAAATCTGCCTCGCTAAAAAAAAATTGACTATAGTGTTACTTTCTCATAGATTTCTGAAAATAACTTTCTTGCAGTTTTGCTAATGATTAAATCTTAGTGTTCCTAACTAATTATTTCATTACGATACCTTGGAATTAAATAATCAACATAATTCTAAATAATTATTTTTATCATTGCCCAGTGAATCTATTGTCTAATTTGATAAAATTTAAATAATCTTCTTTCTTTCATTGCTTCTGACAGTAATTAATTCTCAAGTATCATGTAAGGAAACTTTCTTTGAAAATACAATGTCTCCAGAATTATACGATTTTTTTCTTGGAGGAAACATAGCCATACATAATTTTATAATAACTCATGTATTTATAAAAAATATCTTGTAAATATTGGTCGTTTTAGTGGTTACTTAATTTCAAATGAGGTCACAATGACAATCGTCCTATATTAATTATTCCCGGCCTAATAAAAAAAAAAAAAAAAAACTATTCACGAAAAGACACCGTATCTGTATAAAAAAGACAAGAGGGATCATGTATTTGCTTAAATTTCATACTATATACTTATACTATATACTTTATAGATTTATGAGAATATAAAATAAAATGTCCTACGTTTTGTAAAACTTTGACAGCAGTTACGAATATACAAGGCATAAGTCTAAAGAGAAACGTTTCCGTTGCCGCTTTAGGGGAACTTTTAGTAAGTCACTGTGATATCATATGGTATAATATAGAGAAATGTCAACAATTTCATGTTTTGTCAATCCATATGAATCGTTATTATGATCACTCCTGAAATGTCATACAATGCTAATGAAAGCGTCTTAATAAGAATTAAACCCATTTTTTTTTCATCATATGAAGGAACTAAACTGTAGGACCTTTAAAAGCATTTCCTCAATTTTGCAATTTATGTGATCAGATTCGTAGACATTACATTTCTTTAACCGTTAAGTGAAAAATAAATAATCCCCAAAGAGGTAAAGTGTGGAAATAGCTAGACTGGTAGTTACTGTTACTGAAGTAATTTCTAACTTTAAATCTAAATTATATACGACAGTACCAATGAAGAAAATAATTGTGTGTAACCTATATCCAGCAAGTTCACGGGGGTTATAAGGCCGGGAGCACACTAGCGACTCTGTGGCGCCACAAAGCCACAGCATCGTGTGGCGGGGATGTGGTCTCCCATAGGTTTCCATTGTTTTCAAATTTTGCCGCGCAAACTAGCGACTGTGGAAAGCGACTGTGGCTCTCTGTCTCTCATCCCTGCCACAGGCGTGGCGTGGCTTTGTGGCGCCACAGCGTCGCTAGTGTGCTCCCGGCCTAAGGGGCAAAACTTTTGTTATGTAACTCAAAATAATGAAGAAATTAATTAAATCTAATATTAAATGTTGGCAATTTCAAGATGAAACACCTTCCTCTGCACCTTTGGTTATACATTTTTGGGCAATTCCAATAAAGATGAAATTCCCTTAACTCTTACCTGATATGATGTTACTATTCAAATAATGTTCAAATACAGAGATAATTCCTGCATTGCAACATCATCAACCTGTAGCGAAACTACAGTTTTAGACAGCTATTTACGAGGAAATTCTAAAATGCAATGATATTAACCATTTAAAAAAAAAACCTATCTTTTTGGTCAACTGGTGTCGCAACAACCATAGTCATTAACCAACAATTGTGATAACTTAAAATTATTTCTTTTTGGTCAACTGGTGTCGCAACAACCATAGTCATTAACCAACAATTGTGATAACTTAAAATTATTTCTTTTTGGTCAACTGGTGTCGCAACAACCATAGTCATTAACCAACAATTGTGATAACTTAAAATTATTTCTTTTTGGTCAACTGGTGTCGCAACAACCATAGTCATTAACCAACAATTGTGATAATTTAAAATTCTTTCTTTTTGGTCAACTGGTGTCGTAACAACCATAGTCATTAACCAACAATTGTGATAACTTAAAATTCTTTCTTTTTGGTCAACTGGTGTCGTAACAACCATAGTCATTAACCAACAATTGTGATAATTTAATGGAAACAATAACAATAAGACATTTCTTAATATTTCTGAAAAGAAAAAAAATATTTCTTGGGAAATGTAAAAGATCAATGAGGCCAACAGGCAAGAACCCCAAAAGTTTTAAAGTAGTACACTGTTAAAAATTTGCATTTAAAAAAACGGTAAATGTCTGGCAAAATTTAGTCCAGGAATTTTACATTTTTAAAAACGAATATATTGACGTAAAAGATCGATATTACGGTCACCAACCCGTAAGAGATAATAACACAGTAAGGTAAAATTACGGTCGCCTGTATTTTACTTAAATACGGTTGAGAATAGTATATTTTCATGGAGAATATCCGATTAAAATTACGTTTTTTTAACAGTGTACTTTATATAATTAATAAAACGGGCATATGAAAATTATGAAACAAGAAAACTCAAAGCCTTTAAGAGAATCCTTTACATAAATTAAAAAGGTATACCCATACAATATAATGTAAGAAACTACGAAGAGATAAGAGATAACAGATGGGTTAGGGCTGGGGATAATCACAATCTAGAGATCTTGGGCCCAAGCACCCTAAAATAGCTCCTATCTAATCTTGAGTGAAAACAAGTTTCAGATATATCAACACTAAACTCTCTTTCCTTTTAACTGGATATATACTAATTTGACTTGAAAGTTACTTGGATACTGTGACTATACGTAGTAACACTGGAAACTCCTAATACCTCTGAATATAAAACAAGCTTTTAAGCCACTTGTAAGACTTATGTCTGAAAGGTAAATAGACGAAGTATGAAAATATAACCAATACACCAGTCTTTAAGAGATTCTCCATTTATGGAAAAAACTGACGAGCCAATAAAATGAATTGAAAGTATACTTTTATTTCAATTATTATTATTATTATTATTATTATTATTATTATTATTATTATTATTATTATTATTATTATTATTATTATTACTATAATTATTATTATTACTACCTAAGCTACAATCCTAGTTGGAAAAGCTGCTATAAGCCCAAGGGCTCCAACATGGAAAATAGCCCAGTGAGAAAAGGAAATACGGAAAAAGTATAAGAGAAGTTTAAGAACAATAAGAACATTAGAATATAGAAAACATGCACGGAAAGAACGAATGCTTATAATAATGATTAAAAGATTCTTAATTCAACCAAAATAAATGTTAGTTAAAAAGTGTAGAAAACCCAATGTAGCAATCCCAATCCACAATCAAAACTTGACATTAAATCATAAATTATAATTACCATTAGGTTGAGTACACTTAAAAATTTGCTGGAAAAAAAACAGTAAAAATCCTGGAATAAATGTTGCTCGGCATTTACCGTCTTAAAAACGGATATACTGACATATAAAGGAGTGATATTACGGTCACCAGCCCGTAAAAGATAATAAAAACAGTAGGGTAAAAATTACGGTCGCCTGAATTTTACTGAAATACGACTGAGAACAGTTGACTTATATGGAGAATTTCCGATTAAAATTTACGGTTTTTTTTCTTTTTTTTAAAGTGTACATGACCACTATTCAAAATTCCCGAGGCAATTATGTGAAGCTAATACCTAAATTTACAGGCAATTCCCAAAATTTTATCCTTTGTTCTTATATTCTCACATAACTATAATTCATAATATGCACATAGCCTACTCAACAATGATGTGCCATAATGTAATTCAAGAGATACAAATTATCTTATGTACCTCCCGAGAGATACAAATTATCTTATGTACCTCCCGAGAGATACAAATTATCTTATGTACCTCCCGAGAGATACAAATTATCTTATGTACCTCCCGAGAGATACAAATTATCTTATGTACCTCCCGAGAGATACAAATTATCTTCTGTAATTCCAGAGAGATACAAATTATCTTATGTACCTCCCGAGAGATACAAATTATCTTATGTACCTCCCGAGAGATACAAATTATCTTCTGTAATTCCAGAGAGATACAAATTATCTTATGTACCTCCCGAGAGATACAAATTATCTTATGTACCTCCCGAGAGATACAAATTATCTTATGTACCTCCCGAGAGATACAAATTATCTTATGTACCTCCCGAGAGATACAAATTATCTTATGTAATTCCAGAGAGATACAAATTATCTTATGTACCTCCCGAGAGATACAAATTATCTTATGTAATTCCAGAGAGATACAAATTATCTTATGTACCTCCCGAGAGATACAAATTATCTTATGTACCTCCCGAGAGATACAAATTATCTTCTGTAATTCCAGAGCGATACAATTTGTCTTGTTTAATTCAAGAGAGATACAAATTATCTTATGTACCTCCCGAGAGATACAAATTATCTTATGTACCTCCCGAGAGATACAAATTATCTTATGTAATTCCAGAGAGATACAAATTATCTTATGTACCTCCCGAGAGATACAAATTATCTTATGTACCTCCCGAGAGATACAAATTATCTTCTGTAATTCCAGAGCGATACAAATTGTCTTGTTTAATTCAAGAGAGATACAAATTATCTTAAATAATTCAAGAGTTAAAAATTACCTTATGTATTTCAAAATAGATACAAATTACCTTATGTATTTCAAAGTAGATACAAATTACCTTATGTAATTCCAGAGAAATACAAATTATCCTATGTATTTCAAAAGAGATGAAAATTATCTTATGTAATATAAGATGGATAAAAATTATCTTACGTAATTCAATTCAAAAGATACAAATTATCTTAGGTAATTCAAGAAAGATACAAATAATGTTATGTAATTCAAGAGAGATACAAATTATCTTATGTAATTGAAGAGAGCTACAAATCAACTTAAAAATAAATCTTTAGTACTTACGGTGTTATGTACAAGTAGATATATTGATTGTAGCCATTTATGGTATGTACTTTTAATAGCCTAAAAATTGTACAAATGTAAGAATAAATGATAAAAGTATTATCCTTCGATATGCCTTTGATATGCTTTTCGCGATATCATATAACTATAGGCCATCCCTATGTCCCAATGCATTCCCTTATGCATTATGAGACTTACCACTTATGGCAAGTTGTTGTTGTTGTTATTGTTGTGCATTCCCTTATGCATTATGAGACTTACCACTTATGGCAAGTTGTTGTTGTTGTTATTGTTGTGCATTCCCTTATGCATTATGAGACTTACCACTTATGGCAAGTTGTTGTTGTTGTTATTGTTGTGCATTCCCTTATGCATTATAAGACTTACCACTTATGGCAAGTTGTTGTTGTTGTTATTGTTGTGCATTCCCTTATGCATTATGAGACAAACCACTTTTGGCAAGTTATTGTTGTTGTTGTTGTTGTTACTTCCTAAGCTACAGCTCTAGTTGGAAAAGCAGGATGCTATAAGCCTAGGGGCTCCAACAAGGAAATAGCTCAGTGAGGGAAGTAAATAAGGAAATGTACTACAAGAGAAGTTTAAGAATAATAATAACATTAAAAATAAATCTATTATACATAAACTATAAAAACTTCAAAATAACAAGAGAAAGAGAAATAAGATAGAATAGTGTGCTCGAGTGTACCATCAAGCAAGAAAACTCTACCAAGACATTGGAAGACCATGGTACAGAGGCCATGGCACTACCCAAGACTAGAGAAAAATTATTTGATTTTGGAGTGTCCTAGAAGAGCCGCTTGCCAGAGCTAAAGTCTCTCTTCTGCCCTTACTAAGAGGAGAGTAGCCACTGAACAATTAAATTGCAGTAGTTAACCCCTTGAGAGAAGATGACTTGTTAGATGTAATGTTATTCTAAAGCGTTAAAATATACTTCAAGGGAACCCCAAGTTAAATAGTCGTTGAGTAATACACATAGCATAGAACTAGATACTATGTAGTAGCCTTCGTCTTATCATGATCTGCTATTTTCCTTGTTGGAGCCTTGGGGCTTATAGCATCCTTCTTTTTCAACTATGTTTATAGCTAAGCAAGTAATAATAATAATAATAATAATAATAATAATAATAATAATAATAATAATGAGAGTATTTGAATATCACAAGAAAACAGAACATTTACTGCATTAGGATTTCTCTCTCTCTCTCTCTCTCTCTCTCTCTCTCTCTCTCTCTCTCTCTCTCTCTCTCTCTCTCTCTCTCTCTCTCTCTCTCTCTCTCTCTCTCTCAGTAAATTTCCCAGTCTAGTTTTAACTCATTTCCTTTCAAATGATCTTTATAGGTAAACAAGTAATGCATCATTATGAAAAAAAAAAATTAAACATTTCGATTTCAAAGTGAACACAAGTGAAAGAAACTAAAAAAAAAAAATCTTTATTTAGTTTATTTCTCCGCAGGAATAAGGGAGGCAGAGTGAAAAGAAGCCAGAAGAAATGAGAAGGATAGAAAAAAGAAGAAAAACCGTACCAGAAGAAATGAGAATGACCAAGAAGAAGAAAAACAGTTTAACGTCTTCTCGAGATGTAACCGTTTTCTTGGACGGCAGCCATTTTGTGACACCTCCCTGAAACCCTCCATTTCAAGCATCCCATATTGACTGGCAAATCGCCCCCCTCCCCCATTTCCCCCTCGAATGACACCCTACAACCCCCCCCCCCCTTTCGTCTTTGAACGTATGCGTTAATATATCATGCGATGCCGGCCACCATTACTTATCGGGGTAATGGTCGAAACTCTTGTTTATTATTCTCGCTTAATAGCAGCCGTTATACCTCGGGGGTCGTTAATGACGGTTCGCACTGTAACAAAGGTGATTCTTTCGGAAAATTTAAATAGGAGTCGAAGCAGATGAACTTCTTGATTGAATCAGGGACCAGGCTAGTCTCTGGCGTCACATCCATTTAATTAAATACTTTTATTTATTGAGAACGTGGCATTTTACATTTCATAATCTCATTTTATTTACCAAATGCTCTCCATCCAATGATTTTTCTTTTAATTTCGGTCTTGTGTCATGGGAAAATACTTAGTCTGTCCTAAGTACGAATGTTCATTACCTTTTCATAGAATATTATCTCAGTTTTACTCATATTCATTTACAATCCTACATTTCTGCTTCCTCTATTCAAATTTTCTAATATTTTTTGTCATTCCTCCCATGACTCAATAAACTCAACAATGTCATCTGCCAATCATAAGTTATTAAGGCGATTGGAAGTATGTTCCAATAAATATTTTCAAATTATTTGTTGGCTGTGCAATCTTGCATACTCTATCTCATTTCTCTTCCTCTTATTTTATATTTTTCTTTATGTTTTTATAGTTTATATGTGAAGGATCTAATTTAATGTTACTTCTGTTCTGGAAATATTTTATTTTCATTGTTTATTCTTCTTTTGTAGTTTATTTATTTCCTAGTTTCATTTCCTCACATGGGTATTCTTTCCCTGTTTGAGCCTCTGGGCTTATAGCATCTTGCTTTTCTAACTAGGGTTCATAGCCTAGCTTTTAATAATAACAATAATGATAATAATAATAATAATAATAATAATAATTATAATAATAATAATACTAAATAATAATAATAAATAATAATATTAATATTAAACAAATCCCGTGCTAAGTTATATTGTTTGAAATCACTCCAACACATTATTTGTAACCTCCCCTAAATTAAAAATAATTGAACAAACTAAAGCTTGAGAACAGTTATTTCTTTCCCAATTTTTTGACAAAAATATCAATCCAAAAGTAAAGACATTATTGAATATCATATAGTCAACAAAAACTGATAGATCATCAAAACCATTTATATGTGACATTATATAACGTCTAAGTATTTCAACCTTGACATCAACTACCTGTTATCCATTCTTTCCATGAAAAAAATATTTGAAAGATGTACCAGTACCTCTCTCTCTCTCTCTCTCTCTCTCTCTCTCTCTCTCTCTCTCCTCTCTCTCTCTCTCTCTCTCTCTCTCTCTCGTTGGTGCAAAGAGCTGTCTTAGATCGTTCTCAGGAATAGCACATGAAATTTTCGTTGTACAAACAACACAACAGAATAATTTTAGACTCGGATCACATCATAAAAAAATCTTGGAGGGTTAGGAGAATAAGGTTAAGATATTTTTCAAGAGACAGTACTAAACACTCATTATTTATAATGAAAAGCTTTGATCTATGCAAGATTCTAAAATACTAACTGCTCATCCCCTCTAAAGAATAAACGTCAAAACTCCATATAATTTTTTGTCAAGACTGTCTCAAAATCTCTTAATAAAAGGCTCTCACAATCCATACGAAAAAGCTTAAAACGTTACTATAGCAGAGGTGGATTAAAGTTTAATTGTTCAAGTGGTTTTTAACGCTTTGCAAAAAAAAAAAAGAAGAAAAAAAAATAATAATAATAATAAATAAATAAATAAATAAATAAATTTCAGAAGTAGGTATTTTTAGATATATGGAAAAAAGTTAAAGAAATTGTCATTACTTGATAAATTAAAGTGATGGATTTATTCGACGGCTGAACCATTATCCATTTTCCTTGTTGGAGCCCCTGTGCTTGTAGCATCCTGCTTTTTCAACTAGGGTTGTAACTTAGCAAGTAATAATAATAATAATAATAATAATAATAATAATAATAATAATAATAATAATAATAATAATAATAATAATAATAGTAATAATAATAATAATAAAAAGATTGTAATTTCACCTTGTGTATTGAATATATGATATGCTTCGAATATCTTTGACAATTTTTTGTTTTTTACACTGATCATCCCAGGTCAGTTAGATGAAGGAAAATGGTAGGAATTTCAATGACCAAAAAGACCCAAAATCCTTATGAGGATCCGTAGAAAAGATAACCTTGTAATATAAGAAAATAAATATTCATAAAATATTAACTTGAGAAACTAACATTGAAATTTTTTGTTAAAGGTTAACCTGATAAATATCTAAAAATTTAACTTTAAATTTTTTTTTTGTTAAAGGTTAATCTGATAAAAACATTTAAGTAAACTTTCAATGGCAAAGTCTGACGTGTGTTGAAGGACCTAATTTTGTTTAAAAGTATAAAAAAGAGATATAATCTCAGTGCGCAAGCGTAAAAACATACAAATTAAGTTTTGCTTCGAGATCCAAAACATGGAAATTGTAATTCCCAATTCACAAAATCCAAAGAGGTTTCTCTGACAAACTGAAGCAGACCTTTTTAAATATTTTCTTATACTGAAGGAAACCTTAAAAAAAATACATTAAGACATGGCAGTTCTAAAACACAATAAGATGATTATCAAAAAGCTAAATCAGAAATGAAACAAGACAAAAAATTACAGAAATACACGTAATTTAAAATTTTGAAAGCCTATTTTACGTAAAAATACGTTACGACGATTTTTAAAATTTCAAAATAAAAAGGTTACAAGTATCTTAGGTTTCATAAAGCCTCTCAAAACCCCTTAGCGTCATGAAGCATCCTGTAATTACTGTAATTTAACTATATCATGTAGCCTGTAATCAGAGGGTGTCCTACAAACAAGCTGAAATCGCTTGATGTCCTAAAGCATTCAATATATATTATAAAGGATGCTTTATGGAAAAAGATATACGATGCTTTAGAGAACAATGTGCTTTAAGAATTCTTTATATCTATTGATTTGAGGTGATTTGAGATTTCCTATCAGGAGGCCATAAAACCTTTAAGCACCTCAAATCAATGGATATTATAAAGAATCCTTAAAACATTTTGTTTTCCAAAGCATCCTATAATTTCTGGTTTCTTAAAGCATCCTATAACCACTGGGTGTCCAAATTCTTCTTCTGACGCCCCGATGTTCAATGCTTCTCAAATTACTATTTTGTTAAGATATCACTAATACTCACAAAGCTCCATTTTGGATATTATGCCAGAACGGTCTGGGTACCCAGTATGTCCCCATTTCCATAATTTCAAATGAATGCATAAGATCTTGGTTATAATACACTGTTAAAAACTTGCATAAAAAAATCGGTAAATGTCTGGCAACATTTATTCAATGATTTTTACGGTTTTAAAAACGGATATATTGACACAAGAGAGTGATATTATGGTCGCCTGTATATTACTAAAATACGGCCGAGAACAGTATACGTTTACGGAGAATTTCAGATTAAAATTATGGTTTTTGTCTAAAGGTGTACATACCTAAAACCTAGTTGGGGGGGGGGGGGGGGGGGAAACACACACACACACGAATCAAAATGTCATACTCACTTCTGAGATGATTTCATTGGCAATTCAAGGAAGCAGATTGTCCATTTCATCACAAATGACAAAGCTTCTAATATCTACAGCGAACACTGGATTAGACTGTATTTATATAATTCGGGTATATTGACCAACGATGACACTGGTGTACAAATGGGGCATACCATGACTGTTGAGGTATGAAACTAACGAGGTTGGACAGGAAGATAGAAGAAAGCAAGTAGAAACCGATCTTTAATTATGATGATTTACCTAAAAAAAAAAAAAAAAAAAAAAAAAAATTCTGCACCACTTAATGAACTAAAAAGACAGATTATTAAACCCAAAATGTGTTTTTTTTTAATGCGAAGTGAAAACGATTCTGCTTATGCATTTGTAAAATGTTAATGTTTTTAAGTAGGTGACATTAAACACACTGGTTGACCTAATACATTAAAATTGGATTTTTAACAATCAGTCCCGTGAAGTCTTACAATTCTTTAAATATAAATAACAATTAAAACTTAGAGTTTAAACTCTCTTCGAATACCTTTGAAGAGACATCTGAAACGTTTGATAAACGGAAATTTCTTATGAGTTTTCTAGGTAACGAGAAACTAGTTTTGTCTCTGATAATCATAATTGGTTCGACAACTTTTCAGGCATCTTTTTTTTTCTCTTATTAAACATTCGACTTTTCGTACTCCTGAAATCTTTTATTATACATAGGAAATCGCCTACTTTCTCTAGAAACCCTAATATCAAAAGGAAGACCAATGATAATTTTAGGTTACGGAAAAGAATCCTCGGATGTGTACGAGTCTTTCATGAACACCTCTCAAAATGCACAATTGTTCAGTCTTTGAGGTTCCTTAAAACCTATTGGTTTAAAGAAGAACTAAAAGGCTTTAGCCATCAAAGATATCCTTTACTAATTCTACTGTCTAAAACACCAGAAATTCTCGTCATGTCTAAAAGCTCAAAGTTTCTTTAGATTTTACGATGTCCACTGCTTCTCAAAATTAAATGATAACCTCTCAAAATTAGTGTAAATTTGTCAGAAAGTTTTAATTCTTGAATTCTTCAAAAAGGTCATAATTCAAAGCTGTCTATATGCTTAACAGCTTGGACAAAGTCTGAATTTTTTAAAGTTTCAAGAATGTTCAGCTTCAAAGTTGTCTAAATGCTTAAAGGCTTACAAAAAAAAAGTATGAATTCTTGAAAGCTTCTAGAATGTTCAATTTCAAAGCAGTTAATATGTTTCAAAGCTTGCAGAAAGTCTGAATTCTTGAAACCTTCAAGAATGTTCAATTTCAAAGCTGCTTTTATGCTTAAAAGCTTGCAAAAAGTCTGAGCTTCAAGAATGAGCAACTTCAAACCTGTCTATATGATTGAAAGCTTTCGTAAAGTCTGACTTCTTGAAAGCTTAAAGAATGTCCAAAGGCAAAAAAACATTCGTTATGTATGAATTCTTGACAGCTTAAAAATGTTCATAGGGTTCTCTAAAAATTCAAAAAGTCTGAGTAGCTTACTTAAGTTTCAAAGATGGCTAATACCTGAAAACTTTCAGAGAGTCTGAATTCCTGAAAGTTTCAAAGGTCTCCAAATGGATAAAAAAAATACTTGGATAGTCTGAAAAGTTTAAAACAAATGTCAAAATCTTTCAAAAACATTCGGAACGTCTGAATATTAGTAAGCTTGAAAGGTTACCAAATGCTTAAAAGTTTTCGCAATTCTGAAGTCTTGTAAACTTCAAAAATATCTAGCTTAAAAACCTCCAGAAAATTTGAAAGTCTGTAATCTTGAAAACTTTAAAAGAGGTCCTAATGCCTAAAAACATTCATAGTGTCTGAATTCTTGAAAGCCTAAAATTTCCAATTGCTTAAAATATTCGTGCAATCTGAAAACTTGTAAGCTTAGAATACGTACAAATATATATATATATATATATATATATATATATATATATATATATATATGTATATATATATATATATATATATATATATATATATATGTATATATATATATATATATATATATATATATATATATATATATATATATATATATATAAACATTCGGAATATCTGAATTCGTGAAAGCTTCCAAAAATGCCAAAATGCATTAAAACATTGGTAATTTCTTTATTCTTCAATGCTACAAGTAGGCCTATGTACCAATAGCATTTGAAATGTGTTTAGAATCCTTAGATTGGATAGGATTGGATTTATGAATTTCCAAAAGCGTCCTCAAATGACCAAATGCCTACATTAAAAGCTAGATGGTTCTAAATTTTGAAAGTTTCAAAGACGTTTAAAAGCTCAATAGTTTCTTGATTTTTCTTAATTGAAGAAAGCTTCAAAACATGTCCTTGTGTTGTACGTATTTTTTTCAAACGTGTTTCAAAGTTCAAATGTTAAGTATTGTCTAGCCACTTATTCTTCTCAAACTGCCCTACTAGCCAAGGCTTAACATAGTGAATCAAGTTTCTGATCTCTCTATTACAGCAAACTAGTCCATAATCTTGCAAGACGTCTAATATGGCCCATCTTCCTTGAGATTATTATTATTATTACTAGCCAAGCTACAACCCTTGTTGGAAAAGCAAGATGCTATAAGCCAAAGGGCTCCAATAGGGAAAAATAGCCCAGTAAGGAAAGGAAATAAGGAAATAAATAAATGATGAGAATAAATTAACAATATATCATATTAAAAACAGTAACATCGTCAAAACAGATATGTCCTATATAAACTATTAAAAACGTCAAAAACAGATAATGGGGAATCATAATTGTACTATTTATAGGAAAGACGAGACTGCATTTGTATAATGGGATTAGATCAATGGAAAAAAAAATCTAAAAACAATCTGTAAACTAAATTATGGAGAAAGCTCCCAAAATTAAACATTGACACATCTGCTTATTGAAGCCTAAATATATACATTACGACAGTAAAAAAAAGGATGAATGCTTTCTTGCTGGAACGTAGCAGTATGAGAAATCTTTCTAGGGATTCATATCAATAAAAGTAATTAGTGGCAAATATAAATTCAATCTGTTGCTTTAGCCTTGAGCACTCGAAAACATTCTAAAATAGTAGGCGATGAAGATAAGTTAATATTTTTATGAAAAAATATCTGATTTTTCTTATTAATTTACTTTAAAAAAAAAAACCCACTTGCAAATTTGAGCCCCGTTTGCAAATATTTCTATATGATTTAATATATCTCACAATTCATTCCTAAATCTAATGGCCAATTTGTACACCTAAATAATTCAAAGGACCCCAAAACGGTATTCCTTATTGAAAAGGGAAAAATGTAGGTTCTTAGGTAAGGTTAAGTCAGTTCTCTCTCATTCTAATGTTTGTCCAAGTTTTAAATGTTATAAAATTACTATAACATCTATCAAGTCTAAGCAATCCTGGTATTCACTAAATTATCACAATCATAATTCTTGGAAATCTGTTCCTGTATTATAAACTAGGAGAATTTTTGATTTCTGTAAAGCACTTCGGACCTTTTCGGTGATTTATTGGTGGTAATTTAATAGACTATAAATATTGACAAGTCAATCAGCAAAATAACTTTCACTACGAAAAGTAATTTTATCAATCTGGAAGTGTTGTAGACGTTATAGAGGTTGTTTGAGTAAAGATCAGGCCTTAATTAAAGCCTTCTGCGTTTTAACTTTTACAGTACTGCTCCTCTTAACACATTCTGTGACACTGTCTCTTATTAACCTAATTTCTCCAAGCCTACTTAATTGGGATTTCTTGCTCTACGTCAAGAGTAGCAACGTGGTGTTGTTTGTAATTAATTTCATGAAACTGGCCACTAAAGACACTTCAAATATAGCATTTTAAGTTATGTAGAGTAAGGTTTGGAAAAAAGGAGAATTTGACCTGAATACCAATGTGGTAACATCCCTGGCTGGTGAACGCCAGACTGGGGCTCGAGTTCAGCACAAACCCGTTAGTTACTTTAGGCGTTGCAACCACACCATCCTTGTGAGCTAAGGATGCAGGGTTTGGGGGAGCCTATAGGTCTATCTGCCGAGTAATCGGCAGCCATTGCCTGGCTATCCTTAGTCCTAGCTTGGGTGGAGATGGGACTTGGGCGCTGATCATATGTATATAAGGTCAGTCTCTAAGGTAATGTCCTGCTCAATAAGGCAATGTCACTGTCCCTTGCCTGTGCCATTAATGAGCAGCCTTTAAATACAGATAAGCAAAGTTTTCTGCAATCTTCATCATACGCAAGACAAATTAAGTTAACACCTTCACTATTTCAAGAGAGAGAGAGAGAGAGAGAGAGAGAGAGAGAGAGAGAGAGAGAGAGAGAGAGAGAGAGAGAGAGAGAGAGAGAGAGAGAGAGAGAGAGAGAGAGAGAAGAGAGAGAGAGAGAGAAAAAAAAATTTAAGATTGTTAGTAGAAAGTAATGGACTTTGAAGATTGATTGGAAGAAATAGACATTGCATAAAGCATGATAAAAAATCCCCCATTGGGACTCGATATTTTAGTGAATATTCACATACAACTCCGTGACATACTAGCTTACAGCTGGTGTAAATCAATTCCTTGAATATTTCATTAGGATTTAATGTATTGCTACTTTATGCTTGCTTTCAGTATTCAAAATATTTCTTAATGCATATATACATGCACACACTATATATATATATATATATATATATATATATATATATATGTATATATATATGTATATATATACATATATATATATATATATATATACATACATATACAGTACATATACACAAACACACACACGGAAAAGAACCACAAGAAAATGAAAATAAAAGAATATATATATATATATATATGTATACATATATATATATATATATATATATACATATATATACTGTATATACATATACACACATACAGGTATATACGCACAAATATACATAAATCATTCACAAATTATAATCAAGTCCTTCCTTAGATACTTTTCAAAATTATTCCTAGCATCATTAACTGAGCAATGAATGATTACAGGCCTGTTCATGAAATGTTTTGGGGGGGATACAAAATCTACTGATCTTAAAAATTCCAGCCATTAGCTCCATGCAAATTACTAATACCGTCATACGAACAGTTTATTAAAGATCTGCATAAAGAGAGAGAGAGAGAGAGAGAGAGAGAGAGAGAGAGAGAGAGAGAGAGAGAGTAAATTCTTTTTTTTTAAGTAAATCAATTCCAACTACCACGAATATAAGCTTATATATTAATGACTTAATTCAAGTTGAGAATTAATTGTCTTCATCTCGTTAATATCGTCTATCTTAGGAAAATTAAATTGGAACGTTTATTTCTTGGACTGATATTTAATTTTTGGTGATTTTCGTAAGGCATTAATTTTTCCTGTTGCTGTTACGTTATTCATTTCACTTATTTTTTTATGATTGAATAACGCTATTCATTTCATTTTTGGCAAGCTGACATCACCAATCCTTAATCTTTTTTTAAGTATTTTTAAGTAATAACGTTTTTTTTTTTCTTTTTTGGCTGGCGGACATCCCCTATCCTTAATTTTTTTTCTATGTAGTAACGTTATTTATTTCACTTATTTTTTATGATTTAATAACGCTATTCATTTCATTTTTGGCAAGCTGACATCACCAATCCTTAATCTTTTCTTATGCAATAACGTTATTCATTTCATTTTTAGCAGGCTGACATCACCAGTCCTTATTCTTTTCTGATGTAATAACGTTATTTACTTTATTTTTAGCAGGCTGACATCACCAATCCTTATTTTTTCCGGATGTAATAACGCTATTTATTTCATTCTTGGGCAATTTTCGTAAGCTGACACAACCACCATTGCTTTCTGATGTGAAGTTATTCATATAATTTTTGGTTTTTTGGTAAGCAACACAACCAACCTTTGTTTTTATTGAATTTTTTGGCAAATTTTGGTAACCTGACATAACCAGCCATTGTTTTTTTATATGAGGTTTTTTTATTTTTTTTTTTATTGTATTTTTTTTTTTTTTTTGGCGAATTTTGACAAGCTGACATAACCAACCATTATTTTCTGTTATAAAGTTATTTACTTTTTGGTGATTTTTGGTAGGCTGACATTACCAACCATTCATTTTTCATTATGGAGTAACGTTATTCACATTTTCGTTATTTTGACATAACCAACCATTGTTTTCTATATAAGGTTATTTATTTAATTTTTGGCGAATTTTGATAAGCTGATATAACCAACCATTATTTTCTGTTATAACGTTATCTAATTTTTGGTGATTTTTTGGTAGGCTGACATTACCAACCATTAATTTTTCATCATAGATTAACGTTATTCATATTTTCGTTATTTTGACATAACCAGCCATTGTTTTTTACATAAAGTTATTTATTTAATTTTGGGCGATTTTTGATAAGCTGACATAACCAACCATTATTTTCTGTTATAAAGTTATCTAATTTTTGGTAGGCTGACATTACCAACCATTAATTTTTCATCATGGAGTAACGTTATTCATATTTTCGTTATTTAGATGGGTTAATTAACCACCGGTATTTTGTGATCCGTTAATAATAAGGGCTAGATACTTTAACAATGGTAATTATAAAAAATTGGAATAAATTCAACGAAGCATAATAGGTAAAAATAAATAAATGAAAAAACCCAGAAGAAACTGCATGATTGCACTGAACTTGTAAGTATTCAATAAACCATATAAAGATTTATAAATGGAATGTCCTAACACAACCTACTTGAAATACCAATTTAGATGAAATTTATATAGGCCTATTTCAGTAAGGTAGAAAAATGCAAAGGAAAATGATCGTAGTCTTACATATCCTAAAAAATAAAAAAAAAAAAGAAAAAAAAATAAAAAAAAATTAAAATTAATGTTTGAGATGTTTGTAATCTACTTAAATTTTTTTTTTGAGTCGTTTGTAATCTACTTAAGTTGTTATATTGTTAAAATGCTTAAAATCCATCAAATATTCAATAAAGAATTCTATAGCTTGGTCATAGTCACAAGTATCTCGATGAAAACAGATAATGTCATGAAATTATAAGACCGTTTATCAAAGTGGGATTTAAAAATAATGTATTTGAAAATAAACATACAAGAGACTTTTTAAAGACTGAAAATACATTTTAAAAGTGTTTAATAGAGCTTTGGCATAATGAAAAATAAGAAATTCAGATACTAATCCTTTTCAGACGATTGAAAAATTTCAGACGATTGAAAAATTTCCAAACATTGACAAAATCGAAGCAGTAAAACTTGAAATTGGCCTTATTCTCACTAACACAAAGAAATGAAAGCTTGGAATGTCAATCTTTATAAAAATTAAGTGGTAAAATCTTTATAAAAATTAAGAGGTAAAATCTTTATAAAAATTAAGTGGTAACATCTTTATAAAAATTAAGTGGTAAAGTCTTCATAAAAATTAAGTGGTAAAGTCTTTATAAAAATTAAGTGCTAAAATTTTTATAAAAAATGAAGTGGTAAAGTCTTTATAGAAATTAAGCGGTAACATCTTTATAAAAATTAAGTGGTAAAAAAGTTTCAGATTATGAGAAAATCTTAGAGAAACATGAAGGTCTTCGTAGACTTCGTAGACCTACAGTAAATATTTTTTTTCTTTTTTACAAAAGATAATTCGTAAATACAATGAATTATTATTTTTTTAAAAAGACTTCATGCTCAAAATGAACAAAGGCTCATAAAAGATTTCGTAGCCATACGGTAAATATTTTTTTTTTCTTTTACAAAAGAAAACTCGTAATTACACGAATTATATTTTTTTCGAAAGAGTTCAAGCTAAAGATGAACAAAAATCAGATAGCCGATAATAATGTAATATAAATAATCGAAAACCTTCCCATAAGTTAATCTAATACCATAATAATACATTTAAAGGGTTTTGGATAGATTTCCACGTGCCTTTGATCGTAAACTAAATATATGAACTACATAAATCTTGAAACGACGTATGCATGTATACTTATGCCTTCCTAGTTAAAGACTAATACATTATAGAGGCAGCGACTCCTGATTGTTTATTTATGCATATGCAAACATACTGTATACCTCTCCAACATCATGGCCGAAACTCCCTTAACATTATTTGATCAGTATTGACTATATTGCGTTAACTGGCTATTTAAAAAAAAAAAAAAAAAAAAAAAAAAAAAAAAAAAACGCATCCTTATCTGCATATAGAAGCTGGAACGATAGGATTATTAAAGAAGAATTTATAGAACTTAAGAACGAGTGAGAGAGAGAGAGAGAGAGAGAGAGAGAGAGAGAGAGAGAGAGAATGAGAATTTAAGACCTTCAAACTTCTTAGTTCTTCATTACCCTGACAGATACTCAAAGAATGTGCTTTATAGGCCTATGGGTTAAGCATTCTGAAGTTTAAAATAGTATATAATGTATAAGAGGTTGGAGTATCTCTGATAAACCTACCTCAATGGGTAACGATACTTCTCAACCAAGAAATACATATTTCTTAAAATAAGCATCTATCAAAGTACAGTGCATGCACTCAATCTCCAAGACAAACATCAAAAAAATTTAAACTCGAAAGGCGTAATCATAACACATATAAAAAACAAATTAATATACGGTATGCATAATGATAAATATACATACAAACTATGAATGAATTATTATAATATATCTTTTGTGGACTTTGACATCGGAAGTACAGGGAGGGGGTTATTTTAAAGCAATTTTTTTTTTTTTATTTTGA
>NC_090757.1:47180095-47182595 GCF_036898095.1 Palaemon carinicauda | reverse complement strand
AAAGACTGTGAACTTCAAAATGTAATGCAGCTTGTTGTGCGGGTGGTAATTTAAAAGGGCATTGAATCATCGTCAGTTTCGTGAACTTCTGGCTGAATGAGTGAGAGTATGGATCATTTAGTAATGCCAGTTTTATTATCTACTCAGGATTCTCAAGTTCAGGTTCAACATTTCCTTTGCTTGTAGTGAACTCATGAATTTTTGAGTCAGGAGACTCATGAATCGTTCAAAGACTCTGCCTCGAGATAGCCATCTCACCTCATTCCTCTTTGTCTACACCATTTCCCACTTCTATGTGGGGTCCTTTCATGAGTCTCCTGACTCAAATTCATGAGTTCACTACAAGCAAAGGAATAAAAGTTGAACCCGAACTTGAGAATCCTGAGTAGATAATAAAACTGGCATTACTAAATGACCCATATTCTCGCTCATTCAGCCAGAAGTTTACGAAACTGACGATGATTCAATGCTCTTGCAACAAAAAATTACCGCCCGAACAACAAGCTGCATCACATTTCGAAGTTCACAGTCTTTGAGTTTTGCCACAAGCGCCTCCTGGTGAATTGTACAATGGAATATGTCAAAATTTGGAATTTCCTCTCCCTTCCTCATTAATCCAATGAGGTCTTCTTTGCCTCTCATATTGGGGGCATCATCAATACACAAGCCATGTTAGACCATCTCAGGTTATTGTCAGACTAACCCAAAACAGAGCAGTCAACACGTCTTCTCCTCTAGTTTGGCCATATAGCGGTAATAAGCACTATAATTCTTCGCAGAATAAGCCTTCTTTTGGAAATCATACCAAAACACATGCCTGTGCAGCATCACAAACATCTGTTTTCGTTCAATGCCATCGAAAAGTTGACAGATTGCCGATTTCTTCGGTCCTCCCCCATTATGGTTGTGCCTGATAAGATTTGTTTGAAAACTATTAATTTACTGAAACCACAATACATTTTCTCTGCTGATGCCAAACGCATTCTTTAAGAATTTCTGCATCTGTAAAATGTTTCTTATGTTTAGCCAAGATCCATGTAATCTCATATGTTGCCTGTCAAATTCTCTAACATATTGTGAAAAGTAAAGAATTGCCAGGGCCTCTATAATCTGTTCTTTTTCATCTGGCCAAAATAAATAAAAAATAAAATCTCGATTACTCAGTCAGGGTTGCATGAAAGGCAATGACTTTTTGGTATGAGGCAGAAATATGGCTCTCTAGTTACCATTTAATTTTTTTTAGCAATTTTCTTATTCAATTTCATACAACCCTGATAGAGTAATTGAGATTTCCGAGTTCCTATTTTTAACCAGATAAAAATGAAAACCTAGGCATATTGAACCTATTCGTATTAGCAATCTTATAAAAAAAGGAGTGATACGGCAAAATACAAAAAAAGGAGTGATACGGCAAAATGATGAAATTTATATTCAATACTTTATACTTTTTCTTTAATCACAGATGAATTTTCTACATTGCTCTTCGCTCCTTACGAGCCGCTAACCTGGTCATTACAAGCCGCCAATGGCTGGCGAGCCGCGCAATGAAGACAACTGATAGCCTTATCATATATATATATATATATATATATATATATATATATATATATATATATATATATATATATAAATACACACACATATATATACAGTATGTATATCTTTCAGGTAATGCTCATCGGCATTGCCACACGTATAACTACTCGGTCTCTTCCTGTTCCTCGGGTAGCCGGAGAGTAGTCATACCCTCTAAGGAAGGAGTATCCAGAGCGGAAAGGAGGAGGGGGTGGGAAGGGTTGAATCTGTGTATGTATAGATATCTATATAAACATTTAGCCGTCATCTTTGACAGATCGTGTACACTAATATCAATATCTAATGGTCTGAGACTCAGAATGCATAGTTCAACCCAAAACAGTCTTCATGCTGAAGAGGCAAGGCCTTGTCGTTGGGTTAAATAGACTCGTTTTGGATTTGAATATTTCTGTGAATACGGAAAAAACTCCCCTTGTTAAAATTTCTTTCATCACCATAACTTTAAAAGGCCATTAACTTACTGTGCACAATAGTGTAATGAATAACTCAGACTTGATAGAGGCTCTAAACTAATTTAAAAAGAAAAAAAATATGCCAAAGATCTCAGAGAATGAAGGATTCACACGCTCAAGTCATTCTAAGAAATTAAAAATCTACAGAAAATTCACTTAATGGAAGACAAACAAGATGCGCTCAGTACTATAAAGCTGAAATAGGAAATTAAACAGAATAATTCCTAGTAGCAAAGGATTGTGAGTAATGAGAATTTAAAAAAAGTAAATCCCAAAAATTGCGAATCTTTGATTTTCTAGAAAAGAAATCTGAACATTACTTTCACAAAATCTAGGAAGAAGAGAAATTCCAAGGAAACGAACATAAAGAAAAACATACTTATGGAAGTCTATACTATCAAAATAGAGAAAATGGAAAAATAGCAATAATTTAATATAAAAAAAGCTTGGGT
>NC_090757.1:47157595-47160095 GCF_036898095.1 Palaemon carinicauda | reverse complement strand
ACTCACTATGGTGCCCATCAACAACAACTCTTTGCAATCTTCAACATAAAATTCAATAATGATGCTGAGAAGACCCCACCCACTTCCAACTGTTTGAATTTGAAAACAAGGGCCTCAAGATTAACACGGTCAAGGCAGCAATAGAATCAAGGCCAATCATACGAACTTCCTGACCACAATCAAGGGATTGCTTTAAAAAATTGGAAATTGTAAATCCTTTACGAAAGCCTAATTGTAAACTAGGGAAGAGACGATTACCTTCAGCAAACCAATTTAGACGTTTTTCCAACAGACGTTCAAATACTTTAGATAATAAGGGAGTTATGGAAATTGTGCAGCAATCAGTTGGACTTGAACTACCACAAAAACCTTCACATAGCGGAGTAACATTACCTACTCGCCAAAAAGTGCTAAAAGCTCCTCCTCTTGCTATCTTACGCAGAATAACAGGTAACTTTGAAGCTAAGAAATCGGCAGCTTTTTGAAAAAAAGAAAAAAATACTATTTAGGTCTACACATCCATAAGCAAAAAAGGTCTATAAGATAGCTTTAATATCACGAGATCAAAAAGCTAAACTAGTTAGTTTAGCCCAGGAAAAGGGAACGAGGAAGAACCAAGTTTCTCATTCATTTGCTTACTTTTGAATCTTGGCCATGGACTCCCTATCCAGAAATAGTCTAGTGTATTTTCCGCTTCAAACCCACCTCTGATAATTCCTTAGTATAGCACTAAAGATGCTTCACCTTCATCTTGTACTATTCCTAGAGATTTTGCGGCATTTCTTGATATTGTCTCTCAGTCATGATCTCTGTAGCAGTTTGTAAGTTTTGCTTTTCTTTTTATACAATACTGTTAGAAATCATATTATTTTAAAAAACACCCAAATCCGTCTTATCAAATCCCTATTTTTGCTAACTTTGTGTAACTCAACTTCTATGGCATTCCTAGTACAGAGCATACGGTAAGGAAACAATCGACTCCAAACTCACCATCATCTCATCCTAGGCCTATTGATGCAAAGGGACTCTAGTTAGATCTCGCCAGTCGCCACTCCAAACTACTCCACCTATTTCCTTTTATTCCAGTATTCACTTCCAAAAAGGAGTTATCTCAGCAAGCCTATCATTAATCTTTGTCACTTACCCTGCTACTTTCATCTAAAAGAACCTGAAAAAGCCAATGGAAGAGTTTGTGAATTATTGACATCAAGAATAATCTTATCATGGTAAATGAAAAACTAAGGTATGCAAATAGCTCACCACCATAATCAACCTTTTTCCTTCTATTCACTCGAGACTCTCACCACTTGCAAACACTTTCAAATTCTGTTATCAGTTTCTGCAAAGTTGCTCCATTATCCTCAGGCTGTATCAACGACAAACATACCTGTTCTAATTTATATGTTCCACATATAACTACTGTTATTTATCTTAATCTTTTCTTTAATTCAACCACAGGCTTATTAATTATGTCTTGTCTTAGATCCACTGCTAAACAACAGTAGATAATATTTGGTCTACTATTCAATAATATGCTCACTTCAATCAAAATGAATTCCAAACTTATCTCAAAAACCATACATACGCAGCCCCTTTCCATGCTGCCCTTTAGTAGATTATATCTCTGAATTTCATTATGGCTTTGTAAACCTCATTATAAATTTTGCTTCATTTACTGTCAAATATTTCACATAAATGTATCATGACAAACAATTGATTTCTGCGCCCCTCTTCGTTTCCCAATATCTGTCTTACTGTTTAAATCGGTATAATTTGTACGCTTACCTATGTATTAGCCTTCAAGTAACTCTCGAGGTCTCATCTATCACCTTCATAAAATGAAAAAGCATTCTTTGGGTTATTCACTTACTCCAATATAAATCATAAATTATGGTCAGCAAGTAAATCAAAATATCACAACTGTACTGACGAGTGTGCATGCAGACGCAAATAAATACACACACAACACACACACACACACGTATATATATATATATATATATATATATATTATATATATATATATATAATATATATATATATATACTGCAAATATACCTTAAACACATTATATGGAAGGAAGTAATAAACAAATGAACAGTTAATCAACAAAATTTGTATTAGAATCAGCACAAGAGATAAATTTCCTAAACAAGAGCAAGGAAAATTATCAGTAAACAAATAAAAACCTAATAAACAAAAAATGAAGGTATTTAAGGGGAGTTGTCCAATAATAATAAACAAAGTAAAAACCTAAAACATTCGTAAAACAAAATCAGACCAAATTGAAGAAACACTTAAGCATCCAATTGATGACATGACTTGGTACATGGCACCCACAGATATTTTCTTGAAGGATGAAAATGGAAATATTATCAACAAAAGAGATAGAGTGATATAAAGGGCAAAAGATTTCTATACACTACTATACAATAGTGATATAAGGAATACCTTTAGAATAGAAATAATGGACACAGCTGAGCCGGTACCAAAAGTAACA